>NW_017217835.1:0-12274 GCF_001704415.2 Capra hircus | reverse complement strand
TCTGTTTCCCTCACTCGCCTCGATTTTTTCCCTGGAATGGACTGAGAACATCTGGGGACTCTGGGAATGGTGGCACGACCTGGAGTTTCCTCTCGCCTTTCCTGTGGAGGAGCGCCTCCTCTTGAGATGCGACGGGAACGCCGGGAATTCTTTCCGACACGCAGGGAAGGATCCTCCTCTCGAGCTAGAGGCGGAAACGGGGCTCCTCTGGATGTGGCGGGACTCTCGTGCTTCCTCTCGAGTGGAGACGGGTATGTGCGGGAACTTCTTGAGTTGCCAGCAAGGGTGTGAAGGACCTTTTTAAGTTCCAGAGTTTAGGTTGTGATTAGCCTCGAGATGCCTCAGCGGAAAATGGGCCTCATCTCGCCTGACGGGGAGAACCTCCTGGATTTTCTCGAGTTGTGGCAGGTGCTCTCGAACTTACGACGGGGACCTCAGGGACCCGCTCTGGTGGCCTCAGGAAAGGCCAGTCCCCATGCGAGTTGCTCGGGGTCATCTCGGGATTCACTCTCCCGTCGATGCGGGCCTAAGACCTTGTGTGGAGTCGCTGTCCGGAACCTGAGGATTCCTCTCCAGTGCTGACATGGATCTTCGGGATACTTCTGGAGTCTCCCCAGGGGAGTCAGTCCTCGTCTCGAGTGGGGCATGCACGTGCGCTTTCCTCCCGAGCTGTAGCAGCAGTGTCACGCTTCCCTTCGCGTGGATCAAGGGATCTGTGGCTTTCCCTCGAGGCTTTCCCACGAGGCTTTCCCAAGCTTTCCCACAGGGCTGTCCCACGTGCCACCGTGGTGTGAGTCGATCCTCGGCTTGAAAGTCGTAGGCAGTGCAGGGAAAACAGGTTTCCCTGGAATGGACTGAGACATCTGGGGGACTCTGGGAATGGTGGCACGACCCTGGAGTTCCTCTCGCCTTTCCTGTGGAGAGCGCCTCCTCTTGAGATGCGACAGGGAACGCCGGGAATTCTTTCCCGACCACGCAGGGAAAGGATCCCTCCTCTCGAGCTAGGAGGCGGAAACGGGCTCCTCTGGATGAGGGCGGGACTCTCGTGTTCCTCTCGAGTGGAGACGGGTATGTCGGGGAACTTCTTGAGTTGCAGCAAGGGTGTGAAGGACCCTTTGTAAGTTCCAGAGTTTAGGTGTGATTAGCCTCGAGACGCCTCAGCGGAAATGGGCCTCATCTCGCCTGAGGGGAGAACCTCCTGGATTTTCTCGAGTTGTGGCAGGTGCTCTCGACTTACGACGGGGACCTCAGGGACCCGCTCTGGTGGCCTCAGGAAAGGCCAGTCCCCATGCGAGTTGCTCGGGTGCTCTCGGTATTCCTCTCCCGTCGATGCCGGGGCTAAGACCTTGTGTGGAGTCTGTGCCGGAACCTGAGGATTCCTCTCCAGTGCTGACATGGATCCTTGGAGGTACTTCTGGAGTGCTCCCCAGGGGAGTCAGTCCTCGTCTCCGATGGTGGCATGCACGTGCGCTTTCCTCCCGAGCTGTAGCAGCAGTGTCACGCTTCCCTTCCGTGGATCAAGGGATCTGTGGCTTTCCCTCGGAGGCTTTCCACACGAGGCTTTCCCACGAGGCTTTCCCACATGGTTGTCCCACGTGCCACCGTGATGTGAGTCGATCCACGGCTTGAATGTCGAGGCAGTGCAGGGAAAACAGGTTTCCCTGGAATGGACTGAGACATCTTGGGGACTCTGGGAATGGTGGCACGACCCTGGATTTCCTCTCGCCTTTCCTGTGGAGAGCGCCTCCTCCTGAGATGCGACGGGAACGCCGGGAATTTTTTGCCGACCACGAAAGGAAAGGATCCCTCCTCTCGAGCTAGGAGGCGGAAACGGGGCCCTCTGGATGTGGGCGGGACTCTCGTGCTTCCTCTTGAGTGGAGACGGGTATGTCGGGGAACTTCTTGAGTTGCAGCAAGGCTGTGAAGGACCCTTTGGAAGTTCCAGAGATTAGGGGTGATTAGCTTCCAGTCGCCTCAGCGGAAATGGGCCTCATCTCGCCTGGAGGGGACTACCTCCTGGATTTTCTCGAGATAGGGCAGTTGCTGTCGACTTACGACGGTGACCTCAACGACCGCTCTGGGGCCTCAGAAAAGGCCACTCCCCATGCGAATTTCTCGGGGCCTCTCGGGATTCCTCTCCCGTCGATGCCGGGGCCTAAGACCTTGTGTGGAGTCAGTGCCGGAACCTGAGGTTTCCTCTGCAGTGCTGACATGGATCTTGGGGTACTTCTGGAGTCTCCCCAGGGGAGTCAGTCCTCCTCTCGAGTGGGGGCATGCACGTGCGCTTTCCTCCCGAGCTGTAGCAGCAGTGTCACGCTTCCCTACGCGTGGATCAAGGGATCTGTGGCTTTCCCTCGAGGCTTTCCCACGAGGCTTTCCCACGAGGCTTCCCACAGGGCTGTCCCACGTGCCACTGTGGTGTGAGTCGATCCTTGGCTTTAAAGTCGAGGCAGTGAAGGGAAAACAGATTTCCCTGGAATGGACTCAGACATCTGGGGGACTCAGGGAATGTGGCACGACTCTGGAGTTCCTCTCGCCTTTCCTGTGGAGAGCGCCTCCTCTTGAGATGCGACGGGAACCCGGGAATTCTTTCCCGACCACGCAGGGAAACGATCCCTCCTCTCGAGCTAGGAGGCGGAAACAGGGCTCCTCTGGATGTGGGCGGGACTCTCGTGCTTCCTCTCGAGTGGAGACGGGTATGTCGGGGAACTTCTTGAGTTGCAGCAAGGGTGTGAAGGACCCTTTTTAAGTTCCAGAGGTTAGGTGTGATTAGCCTCGAGATGCCTCAGCGAAAATCGGCCTCATCTCGCCTGACGGGGAGAACCTCCTGGATTTTCTCGAGTTGCGGCAGGTGCTCTCAACTTACGACGGGGACCTCAGGGACCCGCTCTGGTGGCCTCAGGAAAGGCCAGTCCCCAGCGAGTTGCTCGGGGTCATCTCGGGATTCATCTCCCGTCGATGCCGGGGCCTAAGATCTTGTGTGGAGTCGCTGTCGGAACCTGAGGATTCCTCTCCGGTGCTGACATGGATCTTCGGATATTTCTGGAGTCTCCCCAGGGGAGTCAGTCCTCGTCTCGAGTGGGGGCTTGCACTTGCGCTTTCCTCCCGAGCTGTAGCAGCAGTGTCACGCTTCCCTTCGCTTGGATCAAGGGATCTGTGGCTTTCCCTCGAGGCTTGCCCACGAGGCTTTCCCACAGGGTTGTCCCACAAGCCACCGTGGTGTGAGTCGATCCTCGGCTTGAAAGTCGTGGCAGTTCAGGGAAAACAGGTTTCCCTGGAATGGACTGAGACATCTGGGGGACTCTGGGAATGGTGGCACGACCCTGGATTACCTCTCGCCCTTCCTGTGGAGAGCCCCTCCTCTTGAGATGCGACGGGAACGCCGGGAATTCTTTCCCGACCACGCAGGGAAAGGATCCCAGCTCACGAACTAGGAGGCGGAAACGGGGCTCCTCTGGATGAGGGAGGGACTCTCCTCATTCCTCTCGAGTGGAGACGGGTATGTCGGGGAACTTCTTGAGTTGCAGCAAGGGTGTGAAGGATCCTTTGGAAGTTCCAGAGGTTAGATGTGATTACCCTCGAGACGCCTCTCTGGAAATGGGCATCATCTCGCTTAGAGGGGAGAACCTCCTGGATTTTCTCGAGTTGCGTCAGGTGCCCTCGACTTACGACGGGGCCCAAAGGGACCCGCTCTGGTGGCCTCAGGAAAGGTCAGTCCCCATGGGAGTTGCTCGGGGGCCTCTCGGTATTGCTCTGCCATCGATGCCAGGGCCTAAGACCTTGTGTGGAGTCGGTGCTGGAACCTGAGGATTTCTCTCCAGTGCTGACATGGATCGTGGGGTACTTCTGGAGTCTCCCCAGGGGAGTCAGTCCTCGTCTTGAATGGGGGCATGCACGTGCGCTTTCCTCCCGAGCTGTAGCAGCAGTGTCACGCTTCCCTTCGCATGGATCAAGGGATCTGTGGCTTTCCCTCGAGGCTTTCCCACGAGGCTTTCCCACGAGGCTTTCCTACAGGGCTGTCCCACGTGCCACCGTGGTGAGAGTGGAACCTCGGCTCTAAATTCGAGGCAGTGCAGGGAAAACAGGTTTTCCTGGAATGGACTGAGACATCTGGGGGACTCTGGGAATGGTGGCACGACCCTGGATTACCTCTCGCCCTTCCTGTGGAGAGCCCCTCCTCTTGAGATGCGACGGCAACGCCGGGAATTCTTTCCCGACCACGCAGGGAAAGGATCCCAGCTCACGAGCTAGGAGGCGGAAACGGGGCTCCTCTGGATGAGGGAGGGACTCTCCTCATTCCTCTCGAGTGGAGACGGGTATGTCGGGGAACTTCTTGAGTTGCAGCAAGGGTGTGAAGGATCCTTTGGAAGTTCCAGAGGTTAGATGTGATTACCCTCGAGACGCCTCTCTGGAAATGGGCATCATCTCGCTTAGAGAGGAGAACCTCCTGGATTTTCTCGAGTTGCGGCAGGTGCCCTCGACTTACGACGGGGCCCAAAGGGACCCGCTCTGGTGGCCTCAGGAAAGGTCAGTCCCCATGCGAGTTGCTCGGGGGCCTCTCGGTATTGCTCTGCCATCGATGCCAGGGCCTAAGACCTTGTGTGGAGTCGGTGCTGGAACCTGAGGATTTCTCTCCAGTGCTGACATGGATCGTGGGGTACTTCTGGAGTCTCCCCAGGGGAGTCAGTCCTCGTCTTGAATGGGGGCATGCACGTGCGCTTTCCTCCCGAGCTGTAGCAGCAGTGTCACGCTTCCCTTCGCATGGATCAAGGGATCTGTGGCTTTCCCTCGAGGCTTTCCCACGAGGCTTTCCCACGAGGCTTTCCTACAGGGCTGTCCCACGTGCCACCGTGGTGAGAGTGGAACCTCGGCTCTAAATTCGAGGCAGTGCAGGGAAAACAGGTTTCCCTGGAATGGACTGAGACATCTGGGGGACTCTGGGAATGGTGGCACGACCCTGGAGTTCCTCTCGCTTTTCCTGTGGAGAGCGCCTCCTCTTGAGATGTGACGGGAATGCCGGGAATTCTTTCCCGTACACGCAGGGAAAGGATCCCTACTCTCGAGCTAGGAGGCAGAAACGGGGCTCCTCTGGATGTGGGCGGGACTCTCGTGCTTCCTCTCGAGTGGAGACGGGTATGTCGGGGAACTTCTTGAGTTGCAGCAAGGATGTGAAGGACCCTTTGGAAGTTCCAGAGGTTAGGTGTGATTAGCTTCGAGACGCCTCAGCGGACATGGGCCTCATCTCGCCTGGAGGAGAGAACCTCCTGGATTTTCTCGAGTTGCGGCAGGTGCTCTCGACTTACGACGGGGACCTCAGGGACCCGATCTGGTGGCCTCAGGAAAGGCCAATCCCCATTCGAGTTTCTCGGGGGCCACTCGTGGATTCCTCTCCCGTCGATACCGGGGCCTAAGACCTTGTGTGGAGTCGGTGCCGGAAACCTGAGGATTCCTCTCCAGTGATGACATGGATCTTGGGGTACTTCTGGAGTTTCCCCAGGGGAGTCAGTCCTCGTCTCAAGTGGGGGCATGCACGTGGGCTTTCCTCCCGAGCTGGTAGCAGCAGGGTCACGCTTCCCTTCGCGTGGATCAAGGGATCTGTGGCTTTCCCTCGAGGCTTTCCCACGAGGCTTTCCCACTAGGCTTTCCCACAAGGCTGTCCCACGTGCCACCGTGGTGTGTGTCGATGTCGATCCTCGGCTTGAAAGTCGAGGCAGTGCAGGGAAAAAAGGTTTTCCCTGGAATGGACTGAGACATCTTGGGGACTCTGGGAATGGTGGCACGACCCTGGAGTTCCTCTCGCCTTTCCTGTGGAGAGTGCCTCCTCTTGAGATGCGACGGGAACTCCGGGAATTCTTTCCCGACCACGCAGGGAAAGGATCCCTCCTCTCGAGCTAGAAGGCGGAAACGGGGATCCTCTGGATGTGGGCGGGACTCTCGTGCTTCCTCTCGAGTGGAGACGGGTATGTCGGCGAACTTCTTGAGTTGCAGCAAGGGTGTGAAGGACCCTTTGGAAGTTCCAGAGGTTAGGTGTGATTAGCCTGGAGACGCCTCAGCGGAAATGGGCCTCATCTCGCCTGGAGGGGAGAACGTCCTGGATTTTCTCGAGTTGTGGCAGGTGCTCTCGACTTACGACGGGGACCTCAGGGACCCACTCTGGTGGCCTCAGGAAAGGCCAGTCCCCATGCGAGTTCCTCGGGGCCTCTCGGGATTCCTCTCCCGTCGAAGCCTGGGCCTAAGACCTTGTGTGGAGTCGGTGCCGGAACCTGAGGATTCCTCTCCAGTGCTGACATGGATCTTGGGGTACTTCTGGAGTCTCCCCAGGGGAGTCAGTCATCGTCTCGAGAGGGGGCATGCACGTGTGCTTTCCTCCCGAGCTGTAGCAGCACTGTCAGGCTTCCCTTCGCGTGGATCAAGGGATCTGTGGCTTTCCCTCGAGGCTTTCCCAGCTTCCACGAAGCTTTCCCACGATGCTTTCCCACAGGGCTGTCCCACGTGCCACCGTGGTGTGAGTCGATCCTCGGCTTGAACGTCCAGGCAGTGCAGGGAAGACAGGTTTCCCTGGAATGGACTGAGACATCTGGGGAACTCTGGGAATGGTGGCACGACCCTTGATTCCCTCTCGGCTTTCATGTGGAGATCGCCTCCTCTTGAGATGCCACGGGAACGCCAGGGAATTATTTCCCGACCCTGCAGGGAAAGGATCCCTCCTCTCGAGCTAGGAGGCGGTAACGGGGCTCCTCTGGATGTGGGCGGGACGCTCGTGCTTCCTCTCGAGTGGAGACGGGTATGACCGGGAACTTCTTGAGTTGCAGGAAGGGTGTGACGGACCCTTTGTAAGTTCCAGAGGTTAGTTGTGATTAGCCTTGAGACACCTCAGCGGAAATGTGCCTCATCTCGCCTGGAAGGGAGAACCTCCTGGATTTTCTCGAGTTGCGGCAGGTGCTCTCGACTTACGACGGGGACCTCAGGGACCCGCTCTGGTGGCCTCAGGAAAGGCCAGTCCCCATGCGAGTTTCTCGGGGCCTCTCGGGATTCCCCTCACTTCGATGCCGGGGACTAAGACCTTTTGTGGAGTCTGTGCCGGAACCTGAGGATTCCTCTCCAGTGCTGACATGGATCTTGAGGTACTTCTGGAGTGTCCCCAGGGGAGTCAGTCCTCGTCCGATGTGGGCATGCACGTGCGCTTTCCTCCCGAGCTGTAGCAGCAGTGTCACGTTCCCTTCCCGTGGATCAAGGGATCTGTGGCTTTCCCTCGGAGGCTTTCACACGAGGCTTTCCCACGAGGCTTTCCCACATGGTTGTCCCACGTGCCACCGTGGATGTGAGTCGATCCACGGCTTGAATGTCGAGGCAGTGCAGGGAAAACAGGTTTCCCTGGAATGGACTGAGACATCTTGGGGACTCTGGGAATGGTGGCACGACCCTGGATTTCCTCTCGCCTTTCCTGTGGAGAGCGCCTCCTCCTTGAGATGCGACGGGAACGCCGGGAATTCTTTGCCGACCACGAAAGGAAAGGATCCCTCCTCTCGAGCTAGGAGGCGGAAACGGGGCCCCTCTGGATGTGGGCGGGACTCTCGTGCTTCCTCTTGAGTGGAGACGGGTATGTCGGGGAACTTCTTGAGTTGCAGCAAGGCTGTGAAGGACCCTTTGGAAGTTTCCAGAGATTAGGGGTGATTAGCTTCCAGTCGCCTCAGCGGAAATGGGCCTCATCTCGCCTGGAGGGGACTAACCTCCTGGATTTTCTCGAGTTAGCGGCAGTTGCTGTCGACTTACGACGGGGACCTCAGCGGACCCGCTCTGGGGGCCTCAGAAAAGGCCAGTCCCCATGCGAATTTCTCGGGGGCCTCTCGGGATTCCTCTCCCGTCGATGCCGGGGCCTAAGACCTTGTGTGGAGTCAGTGCCGGAACCTGAGGATTCCTCTGCCAGTGCTGACATGGATCTTGGGGTACTTCTGGAGTCTCCCCAGGGGAGTCAGTCCTCGCTCTCGAGTGGGGGCATGCACGTGCGCTTTCCTCCCGAGCTGTAGCAGCAGTGTCACGCTTCCCTACGCGTGGATCAAGGGATCTGTGGCTTTCCCTCGAGGCTTTCCCACGAGGCTTTCCCACGAGGCTTTCCCACAGGGCTGTCCCACGTGCCACCGTGGTGTGAGTCGATCCTCGGCTTGAAAGTCGAGGCAGTGCAGGGAAAACAGGTTTCCCTGGAATGGACTGAGACATCTGGGGACTCTGGGAATGGTGGCACGACCTGGAGTTCCTCTCGCCTTTCCTGTGGAGAGCGCCTCCTCTTGAGATGCGACGGGAACGCCGGGAATTCTTTGCCGGACCACGCAGGGAAAGGATCCCTCCTCTCGAGCTAGGAGGCGGAAACGGGGCTCCTCTGGATGTGGCGGGACTCTCGTGCTTCCTCTTCGAGTGGAGACGGGTATGTCGGGGAACTTCTTGAGTTGCAGCAAGGGTGTGAAGGACCCTTTGGAAGTTCCAGAGGTTAGGTGTGATTAGCCTCGAGTGCCTCAGCGGAAATGGGCCTCATCTCGCCTGGAGGGGAGAACCTCCTGGATTTTCTCGAGTTGCGGCAGGTGCTCTCGACTTACGACGGGGACCTCAGGGACCCACTCTGGTGGCCTCAGGAAAGGCCAGTCCCCATGCGAGTTGCTCGGGGCCTCTCGGGATTCCTCTCCCGTCGATGCCGGGGCCTAAGACCTTGTGTGGATCGGTGCGGAACCTGAGGATTCCTCTCCAGTGCTGACATGGATCTTGGGTACTTCTGGAGTCTCCCAGGGGAGTCAGTCCTCGTCTCGAGTAGGGGGCATGCACGTGCGCTTTCCTCCCGAGCTGTAGCAGCAGTGTCATGCTTCCCTTTCGCGTGGATCAAGGGATCTGTGGCTTTCCCTCGAGGCTTTCCCACGAGCTTTCCCACGAGGCTTTCCCACAGGGCTGTCCCACGTGCCACCGTGGTGTGAGTCGATCCTCGGCTTGAAAGTCGAGGCAGTGCAGGGAAAACAGGTTTCCCTGGAATGGACTGAGACATCTGGGGACTCTGGGAATGGTGGCACGACCCTGGAGTTCCTCTCGCCTTTCCTGTGGAGAGCGCCTCCTCTTGAGATGCGACGGGAACGCCGGGAATTCTTTCCCGACCACGCAGGGAAAGGATCCCTCCTCTCGAGCTAGGAGGCGGAAACGGGGCTCCTCTGGATGTGGGCGGGACTCTCGTGCTTCCTCTCGAGTGGAGACGGGTATGTCGGGGAACTTCTTGAGTTGCAGCAAGGGTGTGAAGGACCCTTTGGAAGTTCCAGAGTTTAGGTGTGATTAGCCTCGAGACAGCCTCAGCGGAAATGGGCCTCATCTCGCCTGGAGGGGAGAACCTCCTGGATTTTCTCGAGTTGCGGCAGGTGCTCTCGACTTACGACGGGGACCTCAGGGACCCGCTCTGGTGGCCTCAGGAAAGGCCAGTCCCCATGCGAGTTGCTCGGGGGCCTCTCGGGATTCCTCTCCCGTCGATGCCGGGGCCTAAGACCTTGTGTGGAGTCGGTGCCGGAACCTGAGGATTCCTCTCCAGTGCTGACATGGATCTTGGGGTACTTCTGGAGTCTCCCCAGGGAGTCAGTCCTCGTCTCGAGTGGGGGCATGCACGTGCGCTTTCCTCCCGAGCTGTAGCAGCAGTGTCACGCTTCCCTTCGCGTGGATCAAGGGATCTGTGGCTTTCCCTCGAGGCTTTCCCACGAGGCTTTCCCACGAGGCTTTCCCACAGGGCTGTCCCACGTGCCACCGTGGTGTGAGTCGATCCTCGGCTTGAAAGTCGAGGCAGTGCAGGGAAAACAGGTTTCCCTGGAATGGACTGAGACATCTGGGGGACTCTGGGAATGGTGGCACGACCCTGGAGTTCCTCTCGCCTTTCCTGTGGAGAGCGCCTCCTCTTGAGATGCGACGGGAACGCCGGGAATTCTTTCCCGACCACGCAGGGAAAGGATCCCTCCTCTCGAGCTAGGAGGCGGAAACGGGGCTCCTCTGGATGTGGGCGGGACTCTCGTGCTTCCTCTCGAGTGGAGACGGGTATGTCGGGGAACTTCTTGAGTTGCAGCAAGGTGTGAAGGACCTTTGGAAGTTCCAGATGTTAGGTGTGATTAGTCCTCGAGACGCCCTCAGCGGAAATGGGCCTCATCTCGCCTGGAGGGAGAACCTCCTGGATTTTCTCGAGTTGCGGCAGGTGCTCTCGACTTACGACGGGGACCTCAGGGACCCGCTCTGGTGGCCTCAGGAAAGGCCAGTCCCCATGCGAGTTGCTCGGGGGCCTCTCCGGGATTCCTCTCCCGTCGATGCCGGGGCCTAAGACCTTGTGTGGAGTCGGTGCCGGAACCTGAGGATTCCTCTCCAGTGCTGACATGGATCTTGGGGTACTTCTGGAGTCTCCCCAGGGAGTCAGTCCTCGTCTCGAGTGGGGGCATGCACGTGCGCTTTCCTCCCGAGCTGTAGCAGCAGTGTCACGCTTCCCTTCGCGTGGATCAAGGGATCTGTGGCTTTCCCTCGGAGGCTTTCCCACGAGGCTTTCCCACGAGGCTTTCCCACAGGGCTGTCCCACGTGCCACCGTGGTGTGAGTCGATCCTCGGCTTGAAAGTCGAGGCAGTGCAGGGAAAACAGGTTTCCCTGGAATGGACTGAGACATCTGGGGGACTCTGGGAATGGTGGCACGACCCTGGAGTTCCTCTCGCCTTTCCTGTGGAGAGCGCCTCCTCTTGAGATGCGACAGGAACGCCGGGAATTCTTTTCCCGACCACGCAGGGAAAGGATCCCCTCCTCTCGAGCTAGGAGGCGGAAACGGGGCTCCTCTGGATGTGGGCGGACTCTCGTGCTTCCTCTCGAGTGGAGACGGTATGTCGGGGAACTTCTTGAGTTGCCAGCAAGGGTGTGAAGGACTCCTTTGGAAGTTCAGAGGTTAGGTGTGATTAGCCTCGAGATGCCTCAGCGGAAATGGGCCTCATCTGGCCTGGAGGGGAGAACCTCCTGGATTTTCTCGAGATGCGGCAGGTGCTCTCGACTTACGACGGGGACCTCAGGGACCCGCTCTGGTGGCCTCAGGAAAGCCAGTCCCCATGCGAGTTGCTCGGGGCCTCTCGGGATTCCTCTCCCGTCGGATGCCGGGGCCTAAGACCTTGTGTGGAGTTCGGTGCCGGAAACCTGAGGATTCCTCTCCAGTGTGACATGGATATTGGGGTACTTCTGGAGTCTCTCCCAGGGGAGTCAGTCCTCGTCTCGAGTGGGGCATGCACGCTGCGCTTTCCTCCCGATGCTGTAGCAGCAGTGTCACGCTTCCCTTCGCGTGGATCAAGGGATCAGTGGTCTTTCCCTCGACGGCTTTCCCACGAGGCTTTCCCAGAGGCTTTCCCACAGGCTTGTCCACCGTGCCACCGTGGTGTGAGTCGATCCTCGGCTTGAAAGTCGAGGCAGTGCAGGGAAAACAGGTTTCCCTGGAATGGACTGAGACATCTGGGGGACTCTGGGAATGGTGGCACGACCCTGGAGTTCCTCTTCGCCTTTCCTGTGGAGAGCGCCTCCTCTTGAGATGCGACGGGGAACGCCGGGAATTCTTTCCCGACCACGCAGGGAAAGGATCCCTCCTCTCGAGCTAGGAGGCGGAAACGGGGCTCCTCTGGATGTGGGCGGGGACTCTCGTGCTTCCTCTCGAGTGGAGACGGGTATGTCGGGGAACTTCTTGAGTTGCAGCAAGGGTGTGAAGGACCCTTTGGAAGTTCCAGATATTAGATGTGATTAGCCTCGAGACCCTCAGCGGAAATGGGCCTCATCTCGCCTGGAGGGGAGAACCTCCTGGATTTTATCGAGTTGCGGCAAGGTGCTCTGGACTTACGACGGGGACTCAGGGACCCGCTCCTGGTGGCCTCAGGAAAGGCCAGTCCCCATGCAAGTTGCTCGGGGCCTCTCGGGATTCCTCTCCGTCGATGCCTGGGGCCTAAGACCTTGTGTGGGTCGGTGCCGGAACCTGAGGATTCCTCTCCAGTGCTGACATGGATCTTGGGTACTTCTGGAGTCTCCCAGGAGTCAGTCCTCGTATCGAGTGGGGGCATGCACGTGCGCTTTCCTCCCGAGCTGTAGCAGCAGTGTCACGCTTACCCTTCGCGTGGATCAAGGGATCTGTGGGCTTTCCGCGCACAGAGGCCTTCCCACAGGGCTGTGCCCAGGTGGCCCACTGGTGGTGTGAGTTGATACTCGGCTTGAAATGAGGAAATTGGGCAGGGAAAACACAGGTTTATCTGCTCTCAA
>NW_017217834.1:0-12275 GCF_001704415.2 Capra hircus | reverse complement strand
TCCTGGCACCAAGATGCTCTTGCCATAGGCGAGCCTTGCGCAGACTTGCCTTGCTTTAAGGCTCCCTCCCCAGGAAAGGAGCAGGCTGTGTGAGGCTCGGAAACGCCACTGGCGCCTTCCTGGCTTCAGCTCTACCCCTGCCTTTGCCTTTGCACTTAGGTCCCAAGCGTCCTTGAGGAGGGCTTAGGGCTGGTGGGTTGCACACTGCCAAAGGGCTCCAGCAGTGAAAGCTCTGTCAGAGGGAAGCGAAGGGCAACAGCAGGGCTCCTTCAGCGGTTTCCTTGGCCGCCCAGACAAAGCTCCGCACGGAGAGCACCAGGTTCCAAGGGCCCCTGGCTGGGTTTTGCATCCCCACACTCCCAGAGGCTGACTCCGTGGGTGCCTAGAAAGTGTGTGAGAGACGTAGGTTCCCTAGCACTCTCCTCCCCAGCAGAGACATGTGCAGGTGGTTGGGGCCTGATCCTGCGTGTCTGGGTTCCCGCCCACAGCCTCAACTCAGGGGAAGCAGCCCCTGAGGCAAGACCTGCTGGAGGAGCCCTGCGCCCCGCCTGATAGGCGAGAGCACAGCCAGCAGGGTAGCGAGCCTCCTCGGGAGAAGAGGAGGCAGCCGAGCCCAGTCAAGAGGAAAGCCCTGCTTGCACGAAGCTAAGTGGGCCTCCAGTACGGCAGAGCTCTAGCTCTGCTCAGAGCCCCGATCTGGCCAGAGTTTCTGGCGCGAGCTGCTCGGCCGGGGGCTCGCCTTGCCAGACTTGCCTTGCTTTTAGGCTCCCTCCCCAGGAAGGAGCTGTCTGAGCGAGCCTGGGAGACGCCACTGGGCCTTCCTTGCCTCAGCTCCAATCCTGCCTTGCCTTTGCACATAGGTCCCAGGCGTGTTGGGAGGGCTTAGGGGTGGTGGGTTGCCACACTGCCAAGGGCTTCAGCAGTGAGAGCTCTGTCAGAGGGAAGGGAAGGGCAACTGCAGGGCTCCTCCAGCGGTTTCTAGGCCGCCTAGAATCAGCGCCGCACGGAGAGCACCAGGCTCCCAGGGCCCCTGGCTGGGGTTTTCAGCCCCCACACACGGAGGCTGATTCCTTGGTGCCCAGAAAGTGTATGACAGACGTAGGTTCCCTAGCACTCTCCTCCCCAGCAGAGACATGTGCAGGTGGTTGGGGCCTGATCCTGCGTGTCTGGGTTCCTGCCCACAGCCCCAACTCAGGGGAAGCAGCCCTGAGGCAAGACCTGCTGGAGGAGCCCTGCGCCCCCGCCTGATAGGCGAGTGCACAGCCAGCAGGGAAGCGAGCCTCCTCGGGGGAAGAGGAGGCAGCCCAGCCCGTCAAGTTGAAAAGCCCTGCTTGCACGGAGCTAAGTGCGCCTCCAGTACGGCAGAGCTCTAGCTCTGCTCAGAGCCCCGATCTGGCAGAGTTCCTGGCGCGAGGCTGCTCTGCCGGGGCTAGCCTTGCCCAGACTTGCCTTGCTTTTAGGCTGCCTCTCCAGGAAGGAGCAGGCAGCAGGAGCCTGGGAGTCGCCACTGGCGCCTTCTTGCCTCAGCTCCAATCCTGCCTTGCCTTTGCACTTAGGTCCCAGTCCTCCTTAAGGAGAGCTTAGGGCTGGTGGTTGCACACTGCCAAGGGCTCCAGCAGTGAGAATTCTGTCAGAGGGAAGGGAAGGGCAACTGCAGGGCTCCTCCAGCGGTTGCTTGGCCGCCCAGATTCAGCCGCCACACGGAGAGCACCAGGCTCCCAGGTCCCCTGGCTGGGGTTTTCAGCCCCGCACACACGGAGGCTGATTCCTTGGGTGCCCAGAAAGTGTATGACAGACGTAGGTTCCCTAGCACTCTCCTCCCCAGCAGAGACATGTGCAGGTGTTTGGGGCCTGATCCTGCGTGTCTGGGTTCCTGCCCACAGCCCCAACTCAGGGGAAGCAGCCCCTGAGGCAAGACCTGCTGGAGGAGCCCTGCGCCCCCGCCTGATAGGCGAGTGCACAGCCAGCAGGGAAGCGAGCCTCCTCGGGGGAAGAGGAGGCAGCAAGTCCCCGTCAAGCTGAAATCCCTGCTTTCACGAAGCTAAGTGCGACTCCAGTACGGCAGATCTCTAGCTCTGTTCAGAGCCCGATCTGGCAGAGTTCCTGGCACCAAGATGCTCTGCCATAGGCGAGCCTTGCGCAGACTTGCCTTGCTTTAAGGCTCCCTCCCCAGGAAGGAGCAGGCTGTGTGAGGCCTCGGAAACGCCACTGGCGCCTTCCTGGCTTCAGCTCTACCCCTGCCTTGCCTTTGCACTTAGGTCCCAAGCGTCCTTGAGGAGGGCTTAGGGGCTGGTGGGTTGCACACTGCCAAGGGCTCCAGCAGTGAAAGCTCTGTCAGAGGGAAGCGAAGGGCAACAGCAGGGCTCCTTCAGCGGTTCCTTGGCCGCCCAGACAAAGCTCCGCACGGAGAGCACCAGGTTCCAAGGGCCCCTGGCTGGGGTTTTGCATCCCCACACTCCCAGAGGCTGACTCCGTGGGTGCCTAGAAAGTGTGTGAGAGACGTAGGTTCCCTAGCACTCTCCTCCCCAGCAGAGACATGTGCAGGTGGTTGGGGCCTTATCCTGCGTGTCTGGGTTCCGCCCACAGCCTCAACTCAGGGGAAGCAGCCCCTGAGGCAAGACCTGCTGGAGGAGCCCTGCGCGCCCGCCTGATAGGCGAGAGCACAGCCAGCAGTGTAGCGAGCCTCCTCGGGAGAAGAGGAGGCAGCCGAGCCCAGTCAAGAGGAAAGCCCTGCTTGCACGGAGCTAAGTGCGCCTCCAGTACGGCAGAGCTCTAGCTCTGCTCAGAGCCCCGATCTGGCAGAGTTTCTGGCGCGAGGCTGCTCGGCCGGGGCTCGCCTTGCCCAGACTTGCCTTGCTTTTAGGCTCCCTCCCCAGGAAGGAGCTGTCTGAGCGAGCCTGGGAGACGCCACTGGTGCCTTCCTTGCCTCAGCTCCAATCCTGCCTTGCCTTTGCACATAGGTGCCAGGCGTGTTGGGGGCTTAGGGGGTGGTGGTTGCACACTGCCAAGGGCTTCAGCAGTGAGAGCTCTGTCAGAGGGAAGGGAAGGGCAACTGCAGGGCTCCTCCAGCGGTTTCTAGGCCGCCTAGAATCAGCGCCGCACGGAGAGCACCAGGCTCCCAGGGCCCCTGGCTGGGGTTTTCAGCCCCGCACACACGGAGGCTGATTCCTTGGGTGCCCAGAAAGTGTATGACAGACGTAGGTTCCCTAGCACTCTCCTCCCCAGCAGAGACATGTGCAGGTGGTTGGGGCCTGATCCTGCGTGTCTGGGTTCCTGCCCACAGCCCCAACTCAGGGGAAGCAGCCCCTGAGGCAAGACCTGCTGGAGGAGCCCTGCGCCCCGCCTGATAGGCGAGTGCACAGCCAGCAGGGAAGCGAGCCTCCTCGGGGAAGAGGAGGCAGCCCAGCCCCCGTCAAGTTGAAAGCCCTGCTTGCACGGAGCTAAGTGCGCCTCCAGTACGGCAGAGCTCTAGCTCTGCTCAGAGCCCCGATCTGGCAGAGTTCCTGGCGCGAGGCTGCTCTGCCGGGGGGCTAGCCTTGCCCAGACTTGCCTTGCTTTTAGGCTGCCTCTCCAGGAAGGAGCAGGCAGCAGGAGCCTGGGAGTCGCCACTGGCGCCTTTCTTGCCTCAGCTCCAATCCTGCCTTGCCTTTGCACTTAGGTCCCAGTCCTCCTTAAGGAGAGCTTAGGGGCTGGTGGGTTGCACACTGCCAAGGGCTCCAGCAGTGAGAATTCTGTCAGAGGGAAGGGAAGGGCAACTGCAGGGCTCCTCCAGCGGTTGCTTGGCCGCCCAGATTCAGCGCCACACGGAGAGCACCAGGCTCCCAGGGCCCCTGGCTGGGGTTTTCAGCCCCCGCACACACGGAGGCTGATTCCTTGGGTGCCCAGAAAGTGTATGACAGACGTAGGTTCCCTAGCACTCTCCTCCCCAGCAGAGACATGTGCAGGTGTTTGGGGCCTGATCCTGCGTGTCTGGGTTCCTGCCCACAGCCCCAACTCAGGGGAAGCAGCCCCTGAGGCAAGACCTGCTGGAGGAGCCCTGCGCCCCCGCCTGATAGGCGAGTGCACAGCCAGCAGGGAAGCGAGCCTCCTCGGGGGAAGAGGAGGCAGCAAGTCCCCGTCAAGCTGAAATCCCTGCTTACACGAGCTAAGTGCGACTCCAGTACGGCAGATCTCTAGCTCTGTTCAGAGGCCCGATCTGGCAGAGTTCCTGGCACCAAGATGCTCTGCCATAGGCGAGCCTTGCGCAGACTTGCCTTGCTTTAAGGCTCCCTCCCCAGGAAGGAGCAGGCTGTGTGAGGCTCGGAAACGCCACTGGCGCCTTCCTGGCTTCAGCTCTACCCCTGCCTTGCCTTTGCACTTAGGTCCCAAGCGTCCTTGAGGAGGGCTTAGGGGCTGTGGGTTGCACACTGCCAAGGGCTCCAGCAGTGAAAGCTCTGTCAGAGGGAAGCGAAGGGCAACAGCAGGGCTCCTTCAGCGGTTCCTTGGCCGCCCAGACAAAGCTCCGCACGGAGAGCACCAGGTTCCAAGGGCCCCTGGCTGGGTTTTGCATCCCCACACTCCCAGAGGCTGACTCCGTGGGTGCCTAGAAAGTGTGTGAGAGACGTAGGTTCCCTAGCACTCTCCTCCCCAGCAGAGACATGTGCAGGTGGTTGGGGCCTTATCCTGCGTGTCTGGGTTCCCGCCCACAGCCCCAACTCAGGGGAAGCAGCCCCTGAGGCAAGACCTGCTGGAGGAGCCCTGCGCGCCCGCCTGATAGGCGAGAGCACAGCCAGCAGTGTAGCGAGCCTCCTCGGGAGAAGAGGAGGCAGCCGAGCCCAGTCAAGAGGAAAGCCCTGCTTGCACGGAGCTAAGTGGCCTCCAGTACGGCAGAGCTCTAGCTCTGCTCAGAGCCCCGATCTGGCAGAGTTCTGGCGCGAGGCTGCTCGGCCGGGGCTCGCCTTGCCCAGACTTGCCTTGCTTTTAGGCTCCCTCCCCAGGAAGGAGCTGCTGAGCGAGCCTGGGAGACGCCACTGGTGCCTTTCCTTGCCTCAGCTCCAATCCTGCCTTGCCTTTGCACTTAGGTGCCAGGCTCCTTGGGGAGGGCTTAGGGGGGTGGTGGGTTGCACACTGCCAAGGGCTTCAGCAGTGAGAATTCTGTCAGAGGGAAGGAAGGGCAACTGCAGGGCTCCTCCAGCGGTTCTTGGCCGCCCAGAATCAGCGCCGCACGAGAGCACCAGGCTCCCAGGGCCCCTGGCTGGGGTTTTCAGCCCCGCACACACGGAGGCTGATTCCTTGGGTGCCCAGAAAGTGTATGACAGACGTAGGTTCCCTAGCACTCTCCTCCCCAGCAGAGACATGTGCAGGTGGTTGGGGCCTGATCCTGCGTGTCTGGGTTCCTGCCCACAGCCCCAACTCAGGGGAAGCAGCCCCTGAGGCAAGACCTGCTGGAGGAGCCCTGCGCCCCGCCTGATAGGCGAGTGCACAGCCAGCAGGGAAGCGAGCCTCCTCGGGGGAAGAGGAGGCAGCAAGTCCCCGTCAAGCTGAAAGCCCTGCTTCACGGAGCTAAGTGCGCCTCCAGTACGGCAGAGCTCTAGCTCTGCTCAGAGCCCCGATCTGGCAGAGTTCCTGGCGCGGGCTGCTCTGCCGGGCTAGCCTTGCCCAGACTTGCCTTGCTTTTAGGCTGCCTCTCCAGGAAGGAGCAGGCAGCAGGAGGCTGGGAGTCGCCACTGGCGCCTTTCTTGCCTCAGCTCCAATCCTGCCTTGCCTTTGCACTTAGGTCCCAGTCCTCCTTAAGGAGAGCTTAGGGGCTGGTGGGTTGCACACTGCCAAGGGCTCCAGCAGTGAGAATTCTGTCAGAGGGAAGGGAAGGGCAACTGCAGGGCTCCTTCAGCGGTTGCTTGGCCGCCCAGATTCAGCGCCACACGGAGAGCACCAGGCTCCCAGGTCCCCTGGCTGGGTTTTCAGCCCCACACACGGAGGCTGATTCCTTGGGTGCCCAGAAAGTGTATGACAGACGTAGGTTCCCTAGCACTCTCCTCCCCAGCAGAGACATGTGCAGGTGGTTGGGGCCTGATCCTGCGTGTCTGGGTTCCCGCCCACAGCCCAACTCAGGGGAAGCAGCCCCTGAGGCAAGACCTGCTGGAGGAGCCCTGCGCGCCCGCCTGATAGGCGAGAGCACAGCCAGCAGTGTAGCGAGCCTCCTCGGGAGAAGAGGAGGCAGCCGAGCCCAGTCAAGAGGAAAGCCCTGCTTGCACGGAGCTAAGTGGCCTCCAGTACGGCAGAGCTCTAGCTCTGCTCAGAGCCCCGATCTGGCAGAGTTTCTGGCGCGAGGCTGCTCGGCCGGGGGCTCGCCTTGCCCAGACTTGCCTTGCTTTTAGGCTCCCTCCCCAGGAAGGAGCTGTCTGAGCGAGCCTGGGAGACGCCACTGGTGCCTTCCTTGCCTCAGCTCCAATCCTGCCTTGCCTTTGCACATAGGTGCCAGGCGTCGTTGGGGAGGCTTAGGGGGTGGTGGGTTGCACACTGCCAAGGGCTTCAGCAGTGAGAGCTCTGTCAGAGGGAAGGGAAGGGCAACTGCAGGGCTCCTCCAGCGGTTTCTAGGCCGCCTAGAATCAGCGCCGCACCGAGAGCACCAGGCTCCCAGGGCCCCTGGCTGGGGTTTTCAGCCCCGCACACACGGAGGCTGATTCCTTGGGTGCCCAGAAAGTGTATGACAGACGTAGGTTCCCTAGCACTCTCCTCCCCAGCAGAGACATGTGCAGGTGTTTGGGGCCTGATCCTGCGTGTCTGGGTTCCTGCCCACAGCCCCAACTCAGGGGAAGCAGCCCCTGAGGCAAGACCTGCTGGAGGAGCCCTGCGCCCCCGCCTGATAGGCGAGTGCACAGCCAGCAGGGAAGCGAGCCTCCTCGGGGGAAGAGGAGGCAGCCCAGCCCCGTCAAGTTGAAAGCCCTGCTTGCACGGAGCTAAGTGCGCCTCCAGTACGGCAGAGCTCTAGCTCTGCTCAGAGCCCCGATCTGGCAGAGTTCCTGGCGCGAGGCTGCTCTGCCGGGGGCTAGCCTTGCCCAGACTTGCCTTGCTTTTAGGCTGCCTCTCCAGGAAGGAGCAGGCAGCAGGAGCCTGGGAGTCGCCACTGGCGCCTTTCTTGCCTCAGCTCCAATCCTGCCTTGCCTTTGCACTTAGGTCCCAGTCCTCCTTAAGGAGAGCTTAGGGGCTGGTGGGTTGCACACTGCCAAGGGCTCCAGCAGTGAGAATTCTGTCAGAGGGAAGGGAAGGGCAACTGCAGGGCTCCTCCAGCGGTTGCTTGGCCGCCCAGATTCAGCGCCACACGGAGAGCACCAGGCTCCCAGGTCCCCTGGCTGGGGTTTTCAGCCCCGCACACACGGAGGCTGATTCCTTGGGTGCCCAGAAAGTGTATGACAGACGTAGGTTCCCTAGCACTCTCCTCCCCAGCAGAGACATGTGCAGGTGTTTGGGGCCTGATCCTGCGTGTCTGGGTTCCTGCCCACAGCCCCAACTCAGGGGAAGCAGCCCCTGAGGCAAGACCTGCTGGAGGAGCCCTGCGCCCCCGCCTGATAGGCGAGTGCACAGCCAGCAGGGAAGCGAGCCTCCTCGGGGAAGAGGAGGCAGCAAGTCCCCGTCAAGCTGAAATCCCTGCTTACACGAAGCTAAGTGCGACTCCAGTACGGCAGATCTCTAGCTCTGTTCAGAGGCCCGATCTGGCAGAGTTCCTGGCACCAAGATGCTCTGCCATAGGCGAGCCTTGCGCAGACTTGCCTTGCTTTAAGGCTCCCTCCCCAGGAAGGAGCAGGCTGTGTGAGGCTCGGAAACGCCACTGGCGCCTTCCTGGCTTCAGCTCTACCCCTGCCTTGCCTTTGCACTTAGGTCCCAAGCGTCCTTGAGGAGGCTTAGGGGCTGGTGGGTTGCACACTGCCAAGGGCTCCAGCAGTGAAAGCTCTGTCAGAGGGAAGCGAAGGGCAACAGCAGGGCTCCTTCAGCGGTTCCTTGGCCGCCCAGACAAAGCTCCGCACGGAGAGCACCAGGTTCCAAGGGCCCCTGGCTGGGTTTTGCATCCCCACACTCCCAGAGGCTGACTCCGTGGGTGCCTAGAAAGTGTGTGAGAGACGTAGGTTCCCTAGCACTCTCCTCCCCAGCAGAGACATGTGCAGGTGGTTGGGGCCTTATCCTGCGTGTCTGGGTTCCCGCCCACAGCCTCAACTCAGGGGAAGCAGCCCCTGAGGCAAGACCTGCTGGAGGAGCCCTGCGCGCCCGCCTGATAGGCGAGAGCACAGCCAGCAGTGTAGCGAGCCTCCTCGGGAGAAGAGGAGGCAGCCGAGCCCAGTCAAGAGGAAAGCCCTGCTTGCACGGAGCTAAGTGGCCTCCAGTACGGCAGAGCTCTAGCTCTGCTCAGAGCCCCGATCTGGCAGAGTTTCTGGCGCGAGGCTGCTCGGCCGGGGCTCGCCTTGCCCAGACTTGCCTTGCTTTTAGGCTCCCTCCCCAGGAAGGAGCTGTCTGAGCGAGCCTGGGAGACGCCACTGGTGCCTTCCTTGCCTCAGCTCCAATCCTGCCTTGCCTTTGCACATAGGTGCCAGGCGTGGTTGGGGAGGGCTTAGGGGGTGGTGGGTTGCACACTGCCAAGGGCTTCAGCAGTGAGAGCTCTGTCAGAGGGAAGGGAAGGGCAACTGCAGGGCTCCTCCAGCGGTTTCTAGGCCGCCTAGAATCAGCGCCGCACCGAGAGCACCAGGCTCCCAGGGCCCCTGGCTGGGGTTTTCAGCCCCGCACACACGGAGGCTGATTCCTTGGGTGCCCAGAAAGTGTATGACAGACGTAGGTTCCCTAGCACTCTCCTCCCCAGCAGAGACATGTGCAGGTGTTTGGGGCCTGATCCTGCGTGTCTGGGTTCCTGCCCACAGCCCCAACTCAGGGGAAGCAGCCCCTGAGGCAAGACCTGCTGGAGGAGCCCTGCGCCCCCGCCTGATAGGCGAGTGCACAGCCAGCAGGGAAGCGAGCCTCCTCGGGGGAAGAGGAGGCAGCCCAGCCCCGTCAAGTTGAAAGCCCTGCTTGCACGGAGCTAAGTGCGCCTCCAGTACGGCAGAGCTCTAGCTCTGCTCAGAGCCCCGATCTGGCAGAGTTCCTGGCGCGAGGCTGCTCTGCCGGGGGCTAGCCTTGCCCAGACTTGCCTTGCTTTTAGGCTGCCTCTCCAGGAAGGAGCAGGCAGCAGGAGCCTGGGAGTCGCCACTGGCGCCTTTCTTGCCTCAGCTCCAATCCTGCCTTGCCTTTGCACTTAGGTCCCAGTCCTCCTTAAGGAGAGCTTAGGGCTGGTGGGTTGCACACTGCCAAGGGCTCCAGCAGTGAGAATTCTGTCAGAGGGAAGGGAAGGGCAACTGCAGGGCTCCTCCAGCGGTTGCTTGGCCGCCCAGATTCAGCGCCACACGGAGAGCACCAGGCTCCCAGGTCCCCTGGCTGGGGTTTTCAGCCCCGCACACACGGAGGCTGATTCCTTGGGTGCCCAGAAAGTGTATGACAGACGTAGGTTCCCTAGCACTCTCCTCCCCAGCAGAGACATGTGCAGGTGTTTGGGGCCTGATCCTGCGTGTCTGGGTTCCTGCCCACAGCCCCAACTCAGGGGAAGCAGCCCCTGAGGCAAGACCTGCTGGAGGAGCCCTGCGCCCCCGCCTGATAGGCGAGTGCACAGCCAGCAGGGAAGCGAGCCTCCTCGGGGGAAGAGGAGGCAGCAAGTCCCCGTCAAGCTGAAATCCCTGCTTACACGAAGCTAAGTGCGACTCCAGTACGGCAGATCTCTAGCTCTGTTCAGAGGCCCGATCTGGCAGAGTTCCTGGCACCAAGATGCTCTGCCATAGGCGAGCCTTGCGCAGACTTGCCTTGCTTTAAGGCTCCCTCCCCAGGAAGGAGCAGGCTGTGTGAGGCTCGGAAACGCCACTGGCGCCTTCCTGGCTTCAGCTCTACCCCTGCCTTGCCTTTGCACTTAGGTCCCAAGCGTCCTTGAGGAGGGCTTAGGGGCTGGTGGGTTGCACACTGCCAAGGGCTCCAGCAGTGAAAGCTCTGTCAGAGGGAAGCGAAGGGCAACAGCAGGGCTCCTTCAGCGGTTCCTTGGCCGCCCAGACAAAGCTCCGCACGGAGAGCACCAGGTTCCAAGGGCCCCTGGCTGGGTTTTGCATCCCCACACTCCCAGAGGCTGACTCCGTGGGTGCCTAGAAAGTGTGTGAGAGACGTAGGTTCCCTAGCACTCTCCTCCCCAGCAGAGACATGTGCAGGTGGTTGGGGCCTTATCCTGCGTGTCTGGGTTCCCGCCCACAGCCTCAACTCAGGGGAAGCAGCCCCTGAGGCAAGACCTGCTGGAGGAGCCCTGCGCGCCCGCCTGATAGGCGAGAGCACAGCCAGCAGTGTAGCGAGCCTCCTCGGGAGAAGAGGAGGCAGCCGAGCCCAGTCAAGAGGAAAGCCCTGCTTGCACGGAGCTAAGTGGGCCTCCAGTACGGCAGAGCTCTAGCTCTGCTCAGAGCCCCGATCTGGCAGAGTTTCTGGCGCGAGGCTGCTCGGCCGGGGGCTCGCCTTGCCCAGACTTGCCTTGCTTTTAGGCTCCCTCCCCAGGAAGGAGCTGTCTGAGCGAGCCTGGGAGACGCCACTGGTGCCTTCCTTGCCTCAGCTCCAATCCTGCCTTGCCTTTGCACATAGGTGCCAGGCGTGGTTGGGGAGGGCTTAGGGGGTGGTGGGTTGCACACTGCCAAGGGCTTCAGCAGTGAGAGCTCTGTCAGAGGAAGGGAAGGGCAACTGCAGGGCTCCTCCAGCGGTTTCTAGGCCGCCTAGAATCAGCGCCGCACCGAGAGCACCAGGCTCCCAGGGCCCCTGGCTGGGTTTTCAGCCCCGCACACACGGAGGCTGATTCCTTGGGTGCCCAGAAAGTGTATGACAGACGTAGGTTCCCTAGCACTCTCCTCCCCAGCAGAGACATGTGCAGGTGTTTGGGGCCTGATCCTGCGTGTCTGGGTTCCTGCCCACAGCCCCAACTCAGGGGAAGCAGCCCCTGAGGCAAGACCTGCTGGAGGAGCCCTGCGCCCCCGCCTGATAGGCGAGTGCACAGCCAGCAGGGAAGCGAGCCTCCTCGGGGAAGAGGAGGCAGCCCAGCCCCGTCAAGTTGAAAGCCCTGCTTGCACGGAGCTAAGTGCGCCTCCAGTACGGCAGAGCTCTAGCTCTGCTCAGAGCCCCGATCTGGCAGAGTTCCTGGCGCGAGGCTGCTCTGCCGGGGGCTAGCCTTGCCCAGACTTGCCTTGCTTTTAGGCTGCCTCTCCAGGAAGGAGCAGGCAGCAGGAGCCTGGGAGTCGCCACTGGCGCCTTTCTTGCCTCAGCTCCAATCCTGCCTTGCCTTTGCACTTAGGTCCCAGTCCTCCTTAAGGAGAGCTTAGGGGCTGGTGGGTTGCACACTGCCAAGGGCTCCAGCAGTGAGAATTCTGTCAGAGGGAAGGGAAGGGCAACTGCAGGGCTCCTCCAGCGGTTGCTTGGCCGCCCAGATTCAGCGCCACACGGAGAGCACCAGGCTCCCAGGTCCCCTGGCTGGGGTTTTCAGCCCCGCACACACGGAGGCTGATTCCTTGGGTGCCCAGAAAGTGTATGACAGACGTAGGTTCCCTAGCACTCTCCTCCCCAGCAGAGACATGTGCAGGTGTTTGGGGCCTGATCCTGCGTGTCTGGGTTCCTGCCCACAGCCCCAACTCAGGGGAAGCAGCCCCTGAGGCAAGACCTGCTGGAGGAGCCCTGCGCCCCCGCCTGATAGGCGAGTGCACAGCCAGCAGGGAAGCGAGCCTCCTCGGGGAAGAGGAGGCAGCAAGTCCCCGTCAAGCTGAAATCCCTGCTTACACGAAGCTAAGTGCGACTCCAGTACGGCAGATCTCTAGCTCTGTTCAGAGGCCCGATCTGGCAGAGTTCCTGGCACCAAGATGCTCTGCCATAGGCGAGCCTTGCGCAGACTTGCCTTGCTTTAAGGCTCCCTCCCCAGGAAGGAGCAGGCTGTGTGAGGCTCGGAAACGCCACTGGCGCCTTCCTGGCTTCAGCTCTACCCCTGCCTTGCCTTTGCACTTAGGTCCCAAGCGTCCTTGAGGAGGGCTTAGGGGCTGGTGGGTTGCACACTGCCAAGGGCTCCAGCAGTGAAAGCTCTGTCAGAGGAAGCGAAGGGCAACAGCAGGGCTCCTTCAGCGGTTCCTTGGCCGCCCAGACAAAGCTCCGCACGGAGAGCACCAGTTCCAAGGGCCCCTGGCTGGGTTTTGCATCCCCACACTCCCAGAGGCTGA
>NW_017217833.1:0-12275 GCF_001704415.2 Capra hircus | reverse complement strand
TGCCTCCTCTCGAGCTTGGAGGCGGAAACGGGGCTTCTCTGGATGTGGGCGGGACTCTCGTGCTTCCTCTCGAGTGGAAACAATATATCGGGAACTTCGCGAGTTGCAGCAAGGGTGTGAAGGACCCTTTGGAAGTTCCAGAGGTTAGGTGTGATTAGCCTGGAGACGCCTCAGTGGAAATGGGCCTCATCTCGCTGGAGGGCAGAAACCTCCTGGATTTTCTCGAGTTGCGGCAGGTGCTTTTGACTTACGACGGGAACCTCAGGGACCCGCTGTAGTGGCGTCAGGAAAGGCCAGTCCCATGCGAGTTGCTCGGGGCCTCTCGGATTCCTCTCCCGTTGATGCAGAGGCCTAAGATCTTGTGTGGATCCGGTGCCGGAACCTGAGGATTCCTCTCCAGTGCTGACATGGATCTTGGGGTACTTCTGGAGTCTCCCCAGGGAAGTCAGTCCTCGTCTCGAGTGGGGGCATGCAGCGTGCGCTTTCCTCCCGAGCTGTAGCAGCAGTGTCACGCTTCCCTTCGCGTGGATCAAGGGATCAGGAGCTTTCCCTCGAGGCTTTCCCACGAGGCTTTCCCACGAGGTTTTCCCACAGGGCTGTCCCACGTGCCACCGTGGTGTGAGTCGATCCTCGGCTTGAAACTCGAGGCAGTGCAGGGAAAACAGGTTTCCCTGGAATGGACTGACACATCTGGGGGACTCTGGGAATGTGGCACGACCCTGGAGTTCCTCTCGCCTTTCCTTTGGAGAGCGCCTCCACTGGAGATGCGACGGGAACGCCGGGAATTCTTTCCCGACGACGCAGGGAAAGGATCCCTCCTCTCGAGCTAGGAGGCGGAAACGGGGCTCCTCTGGATGTGGGCGGGACTCTCGTGCTTCCTCTCGAGTGGAGTCGGGTATGTCGGGAAACTTCTTGAGTTGCAGCAAGGGTGTGAAGGACCCTTTGAAAGTTCCAGAGTTTAGGTGTGATTAGCCTCGAGACGCCTCAGCGGAAATGGGCCTCATCTCGCCTGGAGGGGAGAACCTCCTGGATTTTCTCGAGTTTCGGCAGGTGCTCTCGACTTACGACGGGGACCTAAGGGACCCGCTGTGGTTGCGTCAGGAAAGGCCAGTCCCCATGCGAGTTGCTCCGGGGTCTCTCGGATTCCTCTCACGTCGATGCCGGGCCATAAGATCTTGTGTGGAGCCAGTGCCGGAACCTGAGGATTCCTCTCCAGTGCTGACATGGATCTTGAGGTACTTCTGGAGTCTCCCCAGGGGAGTCAGTCCTCGTCTCGAGAGGGGGCATGCACGTGCGCTTTCCTCCCCAGCCGTAGCAGCAGTGTCACGCTTCCCTTCGAGTGGATCAAGGTATCTGTGGCTTTCCCTCGAGGTTTTCCCACGAGGCTTTCCCACGAGGCTTTCCCACAGCGCCGTCCCACCTGCCACCGTGGTGTGAGTCGATCCTCGGCTTGAAAGTCGAGGCAGTGCAGGGAAAGCAGGTTTCCCTGGAATGGACTGAGACATCTGGGGACTCTGGGAATGGTGGCACGGCCCTGGAGTTCCTCTCGCCTTTCCTGTGGAGAGCGCCTCCTCTTGAGATGCGACGGGAACGCCGGGAATTCTTTCCCCACCACGCAGGGAAAGGATCCCTCCTCTCGAGCTAGGAGGCAGAAACGGGGCTCCTCTGGATGTGGGCGGGACTCCCGTGCTTCCTCTCGAGTGGAGTCGGGAATGTTGCGAAACTTCTTGAGTTGCAGCAAGGGTGTGAAGGACCCTTTGGAAGTTCCAGAGTTTAGGTGTGATGAGCCTCGAGACGCCTCAGCGGAAATGGGCCTCATCTCGCCTGGAGGGGAGAACCTCCTGGATTTTCTCGAGTTGTGGCAGGTGCTCTCGACTTACGACGGGGACCTCAGGGACCCGCTCTGGTGTCCTCAGGAAAGGCCAGTCCCCATGCGAGTTGTTCGGGGGCCTCTCGGCAGCTTCTCGGGTTTCCTCTCCCGTCGATGCTGGGGCCTAAGACCTTGTGTGGAGTCAGTGCCGGAACCTGAGGATTCCTCTCCAGTGCTGACATGGATCTTGGGGTACTTCTGGAGTCTCCCCAGGGGAGTCAGTCCTCGTCTCAAGTGGGGGCATGCACGTGCGCTTTCCTTCCGAGCTGTAGCAGCAGTGTCGCACTTCCCTTCGCGTGGATCAAGGGATCTGTGGCTTTCCCTCGAGGCTTTCCCACGAGGCTTTCCCACAGGGCTGTCCCACGTGCCACCGTGGTGTGAGTCGATCCTCGTCTTGAAAGTGGAGGCAGTGCAGGGAATACAGGTTTCCCTGGAATGGACTGAGACATCTGGGGGACTCTGGGAATGGTGGCACGACCCTGGAGTTCCTCTCGCCTTTCCTTTGGAGAGCGCCTCCCCTTGAGATGCGACGGAAATGCCGGGAATTCTTTCCTGACCACGCAGGGAAAGGATCCCTCCCCTCCAGCTAGGAGGCGGAAACGGGGCTCCTCTGGATGTGGGCGGGACTCTCGTGCTTCTTTCGAGTGGAGTCGGGTATGTCGGGGAACTTCTTGAGTTGCAGCAAGGGTGTGAAGGACCCTTTGGAAGTTCCAGAGGTTAGGTGTGATTAGCCTCGAGATGCCTCAGCGGAAATGGGCCTCATCTCGCCTGGAGGGGAGAACCTCCTGGATTTTCTCGAGTTGTGGCAGGTGCTCTCGACTTACGACGGGGACCTCAGGGACCCGCTCTGGTGGCCTCAGGAAAGGCCAGTCCGCATGCGAGTTGCTCGGGGGCCTCTCGGGATTCCTCTCCCGTCGATGCGGGGCCTAAGACTGCCGGGAGCCAGTGTGAGGTAGCCCGCCCGTGACAAGGTTATGAGGAAGGAAGCTGACATACGCAAGGCGTGCTCAGACTTCAGGGATTCCTCTTGAAATTTTTAAGCACGTACCCCAACAAAAATCTGCCGGTTTTTGTGCTCTGCTTTTTCACTCTTCTGACCTTTTCTGGAAAAAGTCAATTCAGGCCGTTAGTCTTTCTGCATTTGAAAGAGTGTTTCAATCCAAAAACCCTCTGATTTCTTTCTAGCCTGCCTGTAGGACTCGTACAGCTGCGCTTGTGATTGTTTGAGGCCTCCTGACCGCAGGAGGCACAGGAAGCTTAAAACATCCTAGGAATGCAGGAGCTTCCGAGGAGTCAAAATCTTTAGAATAGGACTGATTAAAAGTTTCATTTTTTGGGGTCAAATGCTTGCTGCCAAATTTTCATATCCTTTATTTTTAGATATAGTTGGTATATAGAAAAACAAGTAGTAGACCTGGTATTAGCAACATTAGATCTTTGAGTTAAGTACCTTCTTTGTTATAACCCACTGCACCTTTGTTCTATAGAGATGTAACTTTAATGCTTTAAGGAGATGCAGGATTAAAGAAAAACACTTCAGGGGAAACAAAATTAACATTCATTAAGGAAGAGAGCCAAAAAGTGTTAACAAGCCTCTTGGCCAGAAGATAATGTAAATCACCTGAGACCTTTTGTATACAAAATGATATACAGGAAAGAATCTGGGTTGCGAACACTATATAATTTTGTGTTATCCATTGATCTCCATGTTTTATCAAAAAGTATAAAAGGCCTTCTGAACAATAAAGGAGGAGGCCAGGGGCCGGGGGCCAGATTCTCGGACCAGCTTCTCGAACTAGTCTCTCAGCCTGGTTTCTTGGGACTCTGGCTCCCCCCGTGTCTTTCTCTCTCTTTCTTCTTCTCTAACTTTCCTTCTCTCTGCTCTTTACTATAACTTCAGGATGAATCTCCACCTGGAGTGCGGAGTCTCGCCAGGTCTACTTACTTGCCCTGGCTGTTAAGACCCGCACGAAAGGGAGCTTAAGGCGAGGCACCCTTAGATATTCAAGCGGGCGCCGGTGGCCAACGTAGGAGGTGCAAATTCCTTGTCTGGAATTTTATTGACCGTCCCGAGTAAACCAAGCTATTCAGCCTTCTTCCTCCACTTAATCTTCTTACTACACTATAGTTTCCTAATCTAATCTTACATTAATAAATAAACAAGTCTTTCCACGCCAACGCCGTCCACCTTCGAATTCCCTGGATCCACCGGGGCTGGACCCCGGCATCAGACCTTGTGTAGAGTCGGTGCCGGAACCTGAGGATTCCTCTCCAGTGCTGACATGGATCTTTGGCGTACTTCTGGAGTCTCCCCAGGGGAGTCAGTCCTCGTCTCGAGTGGGGCATGCACGTGCGCTTTCCTCCCGAGCTGTAGCAGCAGTGTCACGCTTCCCTTCGCGTGGATCAAGGGATCTGTGGCTTTCCCACGAGGCTTTCCCACAGGGCTGTCCACGTGCCACCGTGGTGTGAGTCGATCCTCGGCTTGAAAGTCGAGGCAGTGCAGGGAAAACAGGTTTCCCTGGAATAGACTGAGACATCTGGGGGACTCTGGGAATGGTGGCATGACCCTGGAGTTCCTCTCGGCTTTCCTGTAGAGGAGGGGCCTCCTCTTGAGATGCGACGCAACCGCCGGGAATTCTTTCACGACGACGCAGGGAAACGATCCCTCTTCTCGAGCTTGGAGGCGGAAACTGGGCTCCTCTGGATTGGGCGGGACTCCTCGTGCTTCCTCTTGAGTGGAGACGGTATGTCGGGGAACTTCTTGAGTTGCAGCAGGGGTGTGAAGGACCCTTTGGAAGTTCCAGAGGTTTAGGTGTGATTAGCCTGGGGACGCCTCAGAGGAAATGGTCCTCATCTCCCCTGGAGGGGAGAACCTCCTGCATTTTCTTGAGTTGCTTGCAGGTGTTCTCGCGTTACGACGGGGACCTCAGGGACCCGCTCTGGTGGCCTCAGGAAAGGCCAGTCCTCATGCCGAGTTGCTCGGGGGCCTATCAGGATTCCTTTCCCCATCGATGCCGGGGGCCTAAGACCTTGTGGGGAGTCGGTGCCGGAACCTGAGAATTCCTCTCCAGTGCTGACTTGGATCCTTGGGGGTACTTCTGGAGACTCCACAGGGGAGTCAGTCCTTGTCCCGAGGTAGGGCATGCACGTGTGCTTTCCTCCGAGTTGGTAGCAGCAGTGTCACGCTCCCCTTCGCGGGGATCAAGGGATCTGTGGCTTTCCCTCCAGGCTTTCCCATGAGACTTTCCCACGAGGCTTTCCCACAGAGCTGTCCCACGTGCCACCGTCGTGTGAGATGATCCTCGGCTTGAAAGTCGAGGCAGTGCAGGGAAAACAGGTTTCCCTGGAATGGCCTGAGACATCTGGGGGACTCTGGGAATGGTGGAACGACCCTGGAGTTCCTCACGCCTTTCCTGTGTAAAGCGTCCCCTCTTGAGATGCGACGGGGAACGCCGAGAATTCTTTCCCGACCACGCAGGGAAAGGATCCCTCCTCTCGAGCTAGGAGGCGGAAACGGGGCTCCTCTGGATGTGGGCGGGACTCTCGTGTTTCCTCTCGAGTGGAGACGGGTATGTCGGGGAACTTCTTGTGTTGCAGCAAGGATGTGAAGAACGTTTTGGAAGTTCCAGAGTTTAGGTATGATTAACCTGGGGACGCCCTCAGAGGAAATGGGCCTCATCTCGCCTGGAGGGGAGAAACCTCCTGGATTTTCTCGGAGTTGCGGCAGGTGGCTCTCGACTTATGACGGGGACCTCAGGGACCCGCTCTAATGGCCTCAGGAAAGGCCAGTCCCCATGCTAGTTACTCGGGGGCCTCTCGGGATTCCTCCCCGTCGATGCCGGGGCCTAAGACCTTGTTTGGAGTCGGTGCCGGAACGTGAGGATTCCTCTCCAGGGCTGACGTGGATCTTGGGGTACTTCTGGACTCTCCTCAGGGTAGTCAGTCCTCGTCTCGAGTGGGGGCATGCACGTGTGCTTTCCTCCGAGCTGTAGCAGCAGTGTCACACTTCCCTTCGGGTTGATCAAAGCAACTGTGGCTTTCCCTCGAGGCTTTCCCACGAGGCTTTCCCTCGAGTCTTTCCAACGAGGCTTTCCCACAGGGCTGTCCCACGTGCCCCCGTGGTGTGAGTCGATCCTTGGCTTGAAAGTCGAGGCAGTGCAGGGAAAACAGGTTTCCCTGGAATGGACTGAGACATCTGGGGGACGCTGGGAATGGTGGCCCGACCCTGGATTTCCTCTCGCCTTTCCTGTGGAGATCGCCTCCTCTTTAGATGCGCGGGAACACTGGGAACTCTTTCCCGATCACTGAGGGAAAGGATCCCTCCTCTCGAGCTAGGAGGCGGAAACGGGGCTCCTCTGGATGTGGCGGGACTCTCGTGCTTCCTCTCGAGTGGAGACGGGTATGTTGGGGGATCTTATTGAGTTGCAGCAAGGGTGTGAAGGACGTTTGGAAGTTCCAGAGGTAAGGTGTGATTAGTCTTGAGACACCTCAGCGGAAATGGTCCTCATCTCGCCTGGAAGGGAGAACCTCCTGGATTTTCTCAAGTTGCTGCTGGTGCTCTCGACTACCACGGGGACCTCAGGGACCCGCTCTGGTGGCCTCAGGAAAGGCCAGTCCCCATGCGAGTTGCTCGGGGAGACTCACGGGATTCCTCTCCCGTCGATGCTGGGCCTAAGACTTTTGTGGAGTCGGTGCCGTAAAGTGAGGGTTCCTCTCCAGTGCTGACATGGATCTTGGGGTACTTCTGGAGTCTCCCCCAGGGGAGTCAGTCCTCGTCTCGAGTGGGGGCATGCACGTGTACTTTCCTCCCGACCAGAAGCAGCAGTGTCACGCTTCCCTTGGCGTGGATCAAAGCATCTGTCGCTTTCCCTCGAGGCTTTCCCACCAGGCTTTCCCACAGCACTGTCCCACGTGCCACCGTGGTGTGAGTCGATCCTCGCTTGAAAGTCGAGGCAGTGCAGGGAAAACAGGTTTCCCTGGAATGGACTGAGACATCTGGGGGACTCTGGGGATGGTGGCACGACCCTGGAGTTCCTCTCGCCTTTCCTGTGGACAGCGCTCCTCTTTGAGATGCGACGGGAACACCGGGAATTTTTCCCGACGCGCAGGAAAAGGATCCCTCCTCTCGAACTTGGAGGCGGAAACGGGGCTCCTCTGGATGTGGCCGGGACTCTCGTGCTTCCTCTCGAGTGGAGACGGGTATGTTGGGGAAATTCTTGAGTTGCAGAAAGAGGTGTGAAGGACGCTTTGTAATTCCAGAGGTTAGGTGTGATTAGCCTCGAGACGTCTCAGCAGAAAATGGTCCTCATCTCGCCTGAAAGGGAGAACCTCCTGGATTTATTTAAGTTGCGGCAGGTGCTCTCGACCTACGACGGGGCCCTCAGGGACCCTCTCTGGTGGCCTCAGGAAAGGCCAGTCCCCATGCAAGTTGCACAGGGACCTCTCGGGATCCTCTCCCGTCGATGCGGGGGCCTAAGAACTTGTGTGGAGTCGGTGCCGGAAACTGAGGTTTCCTCTCCAGTGCTGACATGGATTTTGGGTACTTCTGGAGTCTCCCCAGGGGAGTCAGTCCTTGTCTCGAGTGGGAGCATGCACGTGCGCTTTCCTCCCGAGCTGCAGCAGCAGTGTCATGGTTCCCTTCGCGTGGATCAAGGGATCTGTGGCTTTCCCTCGAGGCTTTTCCCATGAGGCTTTCCACGACGCTTTCCCACCAGGCTTTCCAACGAGGCTTTTCCCCAGTGATGTCCACGTGCCACCGTGGAGTCAGTCGATCCTCGGTTAGAAAGTCGAGGCAGTGCCGGGGAAACAGGCTTCCCTGGAATGGACTGAGACATCTGGGGGACTCTGGGAATGGTGACACGACCCTGGAGTTCCTCTCGCCTTTCCTGTGGAGAGCGCCCCCTCTTGATATGTGACGGGAACGCCGGAATTCTTTCCGAACACAGCAGGGAAAGGATCCCTCCTGTCGAGCTAGGAGGCGGAAACAGGGCTCCTCTGGATGTGGGCGGGACTCTCGTGCTTCCTCTCGAGTGGAGACGGGTATGTCAGGGGAACTTCTTGAGTTGCAGCAAGGGTGTGAAGGGCCCTTTGGAAGGTCCAGAGGTTAGGTGTGATTAGCCTCGAGTCGCCTCTGTGGAAATGGGCTCATCTCGTCTGGAGGGAAGAACCTCCTGGTTTTCTCGAGTTGTGGCAGGTTCTCTCGACTTATGACGGGGACCTCAGGGACTCGCTCTGGTGGCCTCAGGAAGGCCAGTCCCCATGCGAGTGGCTCGGGGGCCTCTCGGGATTTCACTCCTATCGATGCCGGGCCTAAGGCCTTGTGTGGAGTCGGTGCAGGAACCTGAGGATTCCTCTCCTTGCTGACATGGATCTTGGGTACTTCTGGAGTCTCCCAGGGGAGTCAGTCCTCGTCTCGAGTGGGCGCATGCACATGCGCTTATCCTCCCGAGCTGTAGCTGCAGTATCTCGCTTCCCTTCTTGTGGAGTAAGGGATCAGGGCTTTCCCTCCAGTCTTTCCCACGAGGCTTTCCCACGAGGCTTTCCCAAAGGGCTGTCCCACATGCCACCGTTGTGTGAGTCGATCCTCGGCTTGAGAGCCAAGTTAATGCAGGGAAAGCAGGTTTCCGTGAAATGGACTGAGACATGTGGGGGGACTCTGGGAATGGTGGCACCACCCTGGAGTTCCTCTCTCCCTTTCCTGTGGAGAGCGACTCCTCTTGAGACGCTATGGGAACACCGGGAATTCTTTCCCGACAACACAGGGAAAGGATCCCTCCTCTCGAGCTAGGAGACGGAAACGGGCTCCTCTGGATGTGGCAGGCCTCTCGTGCTTCCTCTCGAGTGGAGACAGGTATGTCAGGGAACTTCTTGAGTTGCAGCAAGGACGTGAAGGACTCTTTGGAAGTTTCAGAGGTTAGGTGTGATTAGCCTCGAGACGTCTCAGCGGAAATGGGCCTCATCTCTCCTGGAGGGCAGAACCTTCTGGATTTTCTCGAGTTGCGGCAGTGCTCTCGACTTACGACGGGGACCTCAGGGACCCGCTCTGGTGGCCTCAGGAAAGGCCAGTCCCCATGCGGTGTTGCTCGGGGGCAATCTCGGGATTCCCCTCCCGTCGATGCCCGGGGCCTAAGACCTTGTGTGGAGTCAGTGCGGAACCTGAGGATTCCTCTCCAGTGCTGACATGGATCTTGGGTACTAATGGAGTCTCCCTAGTGGAGGCAGTCCTCGTCTCGAGTGGGGGGGCATTCACGTGCGATTTCCTCCCGACTGAAGCAGCAGTGTCACGCTTCCCTTCGCGTGGATCAAGGATCTGTGTCTTTTCCCTCGAGGCTTTCCCACGAGGCTTTCCCACGAGGCCTTCCCACAGGGCTGTGTCACGTGCCACCGTGGTGTGAGTCGATCCTCGGCTTGAATGTCGAGGCAGTGCAGGGAAAAGGTTTCCCTGGAATAGAATGAGACATCCGGGGGACTCTGGAATGGTGGCACGACCCTGCAGTTCCTCTCCCCTTTCCTTTGGAGAGCGCCTCCTCTTGAGATGCGATGGGATGCCGGGAATTCTTTCCCGACCAAGCAGGGAAAGGATCCGTCCTCTCGAGCTACGAGCCGGAAACGGAGCTCCTCTGGATGTGGCCGGGACCTCTCGTGCTTCCTCTTGAGTGGAGACGGGTATGTCGGGGAACTTCTTGAGTTGCAGCATGGGCTGTGAAAGACTCTTTGGAAGTTCCAGAGGTCTAGTGTGATTAGCCTCGAGACACCTCAGTGGAAACGGGCCTCATCTCGCCTGCAGGGGAGAACCTCCTGGATTTTCTCGAGTTGCGGCAGGTGCTCTCGACTTACGACGGGGACCTCAGGGACCCGACTGGTGGCTTCAAGAAAGGCCAGTCCCCATGTGAGTTGCTCGGGGCCTCTTGGGATTACTCTCCTGTCGATGCCGGGGCCTAAGACCTTGTTGTGGAGTCGGTGCCAGAACCTGAGCATTCTCTTCAGTGATGACATGGATCTTGGGGTACTTCTGCAGTCTCCACAAGGGAGTCAGTCCTCGTCTCGAGTGGGGGCATGCACGTGCGCTTTCCTCCCGAGATGTAGCAGCAGTATCACGCTTCCCTTCGCGTGGATCATGCGATCTGTGGCTTTTCCCTCGAGGCTTTCCCATGAGGCTTTCCCACGAGGCTTTCCCACAGGGCTGTCCCACGTGCCACCGTGGTGTGAGTCAATACTCGGCTTGAAAGTCGAGGCAGTGCAAGGAAAACAGGTTTCCCTCGAATGGACTGAGACATCTGGGGGACTCTGGGAATGGTGGCACGACCCTGGAGTTCCTCTCGCCTACCTGGGAGAGCGCTTTCCTCTTGAGATGCGACGGGAACCCCGGGAATTCTTTCCCGTCCACTCAGAGAAAGGATCCCTTCTCTCGAGCTAGGAGGCGGAAACGGGGCTCCTCTGGATGTGGGGGGGACTCTTGTGCATCCTCTCGAGTGGAGACGGGTATGTCTGGGATCCTCTTGAGTTGCAGCAAGGGTGTGAAGGACCTTTTGGAAGTTCCAGAGGTTAGATGTGATTAGCCTCGAGAGGCCTCAGCGGAAATGGGCCTCATCTCGCCCGGATGGGAGAACCTCTTGATTTTCTCCTGTTGGGGCAGCTATTCTCGACTTACGATGGGGACCTCAGGGACCCGCTTGGTGGCCTCAGGAAAGGCCAGTCCCCATGCGAGTTGCTCGGGGCCTCTCGGATTCCCTCACGTCGATGCGGGGCCTAAGACCTTGTGTGGAGTCGGTGCCGGATCCTAGGATTCCCCCTCCAGTGCTGACATGGATCTTGGGGTACTTCTGGAGTCTCCCCAGGGGAGTCAGTCCTCGTCTCAAGTGGGGCATGCACGTGCGCTTTCCTCCCGAGATGTAGCAGCAGTGTCATGCTTCCCTTCGCGGGATCAAGGGATCTGTGGCTTTCCCTCGAGCTTTCCCACCAGGCTTTCCCACGAGGCTTCCCACAGGGCTGTCCACGTGCCACCGTGGTGTGAGTCGATCCTCGGCTTGAAAGTCGAGGCAGTGCAGGGAAAAACAGATTTCCCTGGAATGGACTGAGACATCTGGGGGACTCAGGGAATGGTGGCACGACCCTGGAGTCCTCTCGCCTTTCCGGCGGAGAGGCCTCCTCTTGAGATGCGACGGGAACACCGGGAATTCTTTTCCGACAACGCAGGGGAAAGGATCCGTCCTCTCGAGCTAGGAGGCGGAAACGGGGCTCCTCTGGATGTGGGCGGGACTCTCGTGCTTCCTCTCGAGTGGGAGACGGGTATGTCAGGGAACTTCTTGAGTTGCAGCAAGGGTGTGAAGGACCCTTTGGAAGTTCCATAGGTTAGGTGTGATTAGCCTCGAGACGCCTCTGGGAAATGGGCCTCATCTCGCCTGGAGGGGAGTACCTCCTGAATTTTCTCGAGTTGTGGCAGGCGCTCTAGACTTACGACGGGGACTTCAGGAACCCGCTCTGGTGGCCACAGGAAAGGCCAGTCCCCATGCGAGTTGCTCGGGGCCTCTTGTGATTCCCCTCCGTTAATGCCGGGGCCTAAGATCTTGTGTGGAGTTGGTGCCGGGAACCTGAGGATTCCTCTCCAGTGCTGACATGGATATTTGGGTAATTCTGGAGTCTCCCCAGGGGAGTTAGTCCTCATCTTGAGTGGGGGCATGCACATGTGGTTTCCTCCTGATCTGTAGCAAACAGTGTCACGCTTCCCTTTCGCGTGGATCAAGGGATGAGGGCTTTCCCTCGAGGCTTTCCCATGAGGCTTTCCCACAGAGCTGTCCCATGTGCCACCGTGGTGTGAGTCGATCCTCGGCTTGAAAGTCGAGGCATTGCAGGGAAAAACAGGTTTCCCTGAATGGACGGAGACATCTGGTTGACTCTGGGAATGGTGGCACGACCCTGGAGTTCCTTTCGACTTTCCTGTGGAGATCGCCTCCTCTTGAGATGCGGACGGGAACGCCGGGAATTCTTTCCCGACCACGCAGGGAAAGGATCCCACCTCTCGAGTTAGGAGACGGAATCGGGGCTCCTCTGGATGTGGCCGGGGACTCTCGTGCTTCCTCTCAAGTGGAGACGGGTATGTCGGGGAACTTCTTGAGTTGCAGCAATGGTGTGAAAGACCATTTGAAGTTCCAGATATTAGAAGTGATTAGCCTGGAGACGCTCAGCGGAAATGGGGCCTCATCTCGCCTGGAGGGGAAGAATAATGTATTTTCTCAGTTGCGGCAGGTGCTCTTGACTTACGAGGGGGACCTCAGGGGACCCGCTCTGGTGCCCCTGGGAAAGGGCAGTCCCCATGCGAGTTGCGGCGGGGCGTCTCGGGATTCCTCTCCCGTCGATGCCGGGGCCTAAATCTTGTGTGGAGTCGGTGCCGGAACCTGAGGATCCT
>NW_017217832.1:0-12278 GCF_001704415.2 Capra hircus | reverse complement strand
GGTTAGTTGCAGCGGCAAACAGTTTTCCCTGAATGGACGAGATCATCTGGGGACTCTGTGGAATGGTGGCACGACCCTGGAGTTCCTCTCGCCTTTCCTGTGGAGAGCGCCTCCTCTTGAGATGCGACGGAAAGCGCGAATTCTTCCCGACCACGCAGGGAAAGGATCCCTCCTCTCGAGCTAGGAGGCAGAAACGGGGCTCCTCTGGATAGTGGGTGACCTCGACTTTCAAGCCGAGGATCGACTCACACCACGGTGGCACATGGGACAGCCCTGTGGGAAAGCCTCGTGGGAAAGGAAAGCCCCGAGGGAAAGCCACAGATCCCTTGATCCACACGAAGGGAAGCACGACACTGCTGCTACAGCTCGGAGGAAAGCGCACGTGCATGCCCCCACTCGAGACGAGGACTGACTCCCCTGGGGAGACTCCAGAAGTACCCAAGATCCATGTCAGCACTGGAGAGGAATCCTCAGGTTCCGGCACCGACTCCACACAAGGTCTTAGGCCCCGGCATCGACGGGAGAGGAATCCCGAGAGGCCCCGAGCAACTCGCATGGGGACTGGCCTTTCCTGAGGCCACCAGAGCGGGTCCCTGAGGTCCCCGTCGTAAGTCGAGAGCACCTGCCGCAACTCGAGAAAATCCAGGAGGTTCTCCCTCCAGGCGAGATGAGGCCCATTTCCGCTGAGGCGTCTCGAGGCTAATCACACCTAACCTCTGGAACTTCCAAAGGGTCCTTCACACCCTTGCTGCAACTCAAGAAGTTCCCCGACATACCCGTCTCCACTCGAGAGGAAGCACGAGAGTCCCCCACATCCAGAGGAGCCCCGTTTCCGCCTCCTAGCTCGAGAGGAGGGATCCTTTCCCTGCGTGGTCGGAAAGAATTCCCGGTTCCCGCATCTCAAGAGGAGGCGCTCTCCACAGGAAAGGCGAGAGGAACTCCAGGGTCGTGCCACCATTCCAGAGTCCCCAGATGTCTCAGTCCATTCCAGGGAAACCTGTTTTCCCTGCACTGCCTCGACTTTCAAGCCGAGGATCGACTCACACCACGGTGGCACGTTGGACAGCCCTGTGGGAAAGCCTCGTGGGAAGCCTCGTGGGAAAGCCTCCTCGAGGGAAAGCCACAGATCCCTGATCACACGAAGGGAAGCACGACACTGCTGCTACAGCTCGGGAGGAAAGCGCACGTGCATGCCCCCACTCGAGACGAGGACTGACTCCCCTGGGGAGACTCCAGAAGTACCCCAAGATCCATGTCAGCACTGGAGAGGAATCCTCAGGTTCCGCACGACTCCACACAAGGTCTTAGGCCCAGCATCGACGGGAGAGGAATCCCGAGAGGCCCAAGCAACTCGCATGGGGACTGGCCTTTCCTGAGGCCACCAGAGCGGGTCCCTGAGGTCCCGTCGTAAGTCGAGAGCACCTGCCGCAACTCGAGAAAATCCAGGAGGTTTTTCCCTCCAGGCGAGATGAGGCCCATTTCCGCTGAGGCGTCTCGAGGCTAATCCTAACTCTGGAACTTCCAAAGGGTCTTCACACCCTTGCTGCAACTCAAGAACACTGTATTCTTTTGGAAAATCGAGCTTCCTCTGGATGTGGGCGGACTCTCGTGCTTCCTCTCGAGTGGAGACGGGTATGTCGGGGAACTTCTTGAGTTGCAGCAAGGGTGTGAAGGACCCTTTGGAAGTTCCAGATGTTAGTGTGATTAGCCTCGAGACGCCTCAGCGGAAATGGGCCTCATCTCGCCTGGAGAGGAGAACCTCCTGGATTTTTCTCGAGTTGCGGCAGGTGCTCTCGACTTACGACGGGGACCTCAGGGACCGCTCTGGTGGCCTCAGGAAAGGCCAGTCCCCATGCGAGTTGCTCGGGGCCTCTCGGGATTCCTCTCCGTCGATGCTGGGGCCTAAGACCTTGTGTGGAGTCAGTGCCGGAACCTGAGGATTCCTCTCCAGTGCTGACATGGATCTTGGGGTATTCTGGAGTCTCCCCAGGGGAGTCAGTCCTCGTCTCGAGTGGGGGACATGCACGTGCGCTTTCCTCCCGAGCTGTAGCAGCAGTGTCGTGCTTCCCTTCGTGTGGATCAAGGGATCTGTGGCTTTCCCTCGAGGCTTTCCCACGAGGCTTTCCCACGAGGCTTTCCCACAGGGCTGTCCACGTGCCACCGTGGTGTGAGTCGATCCTCGGCTTGAAAGTCGAGACAGTGCAGGGAAAACAGGTTTCCCTGGAATGGACTGAGACATCTGGGGGACTCTGGGAATGGTGGCACGACCCTGGAGTTCCTCTCGCCTTTCCTGTGGAGAGCGCCTCCTCTTGAGATGCGCCGGGAAGGCCGGGAATTCTTTCACGACCACGCAGTGGAAAGAATCCCTCCTCTCGAGCTAGGAGGCAGAAACGGGACTCCTCTGGATGTGGGTTGAACTCTCGTGCTTCCTCTCGAGTGGAGACGGGTATGTCGGGGAACTTCTTGAGTTGCCAGCAAGGGTGTGAAGGACCCTTTGGAATTTCCAGAGGTTAGGTGTGATTAGCCTCGAGACGCCTCAGCGGAAATGGGCCTCATCTCGCCTGGAGTGGAGAACCTCCTGGATTTTCTCGAGTTGCTGGCAGGTGCTCTCGACTTACGACGGGGACCTCAGGGACCCGCTCTGGTTGCCTCAGGAAAGGCCAGTCCCCATGCGAGTTGCTCAGGGGCCTCTTGGGATTCCTCTCCCGTCGATGCTGGGGCCTAAGACCTTGTGTGGAGTCAGTGCCGGAACCTGAGGATTCCTCTCCAGTGCTGACATGGATCTTGGGGTACTTCTGGAGTCTCCCCAGGGGAGTCAGTCCTCGTCTCGAGTGGGGGCATGCACGTGCGCTTTCCTCCCGAGCTGTAGCAGCAGTGTCGTGCTTCCCTTCGTGTGGATCAAGGGATCTGTGGCTTTCCCTCGACGCTTTCCCACGAGGCTTTCCCACGAGGCTTTCCCACGAGGCTTTCCCACAGGGCTGTCCCATGTGCCACCGTGGTGTGAGTCGATCCTTGGCTTGAAAGTCGAGGTAGTGCAGGGAAACAGGTTTCCCTGGAATGGACAGAGACATCTGGGGGACTCTGGAATGGTGGCACGACCCTGGAGTTCCTCTTGCCTTTCCTGTGGAGAGCGCCTCCTCTTGAGATACGACGGGAATGCCGGGAATTCTTTCCCGACCACGCATGGAAAGGTTCCCTCCTATCGAGCTAAGAGACGGAAACGGGGCTCCTCTGGATGTGGGCGTGACTCTCGTGCTTCCTCTCGAGTGGAGACGGGTATGTCGGGGAACTTCTTGAGTTGCAGCAAGTGTGTGAAGGACCCTTTGGAAGTTCCAGATGTTAGATATGATTAGCCTCGAGACGCCTCAGCGGAAATGGGCCTCATCTCGCCTGGAGAGGAAAACCTCCTGGATTTTCTCGAGTTGCGGCAGGTGCTCTCGACTTACGACGGGGACCACAGGGACCTGCTCTGGTGGCTTCAGTAAAGGCCAGTCCCCATGCGAGTTGCTCGGGGGCCTCTCGGGTTTCCTCTCCCGTCGATGCTGGGGCATAAGACCTTGTGTGGAGTCAGTGCCGGAACCTGAGGATTCCTCTCCAGTGCTCGACATGGATCTTGGGGTACTTCTGGAGTCTCCCCAGGGGAGTCAGTCCTCGTCTCGAGTGGGGGCATGCACGATGCGCTTTCCTCTCCGAGCTGTAGCAGCAGTGTCACGCTTCCCTTCGCTGTGGATCAAGGGATCTGTGGCTTTCCCATCGAGGCTTTCCCCACGAGGCTATCCCACGAGGCTTTCCCACAGGGCTGTCCCACGTGCCACCGTGGTGTGAGTCGATCCTCGGCTTGAAAGTCGAGGCAGTGCAGGGAAAACAGGTTTCCTGGAATGGACTGAGACATCTGGGGGACTCTGGGAATGGTGGCACGACCCTGGAGTTCCTCTCGCCTTTCCTGTGGAGAGCGCCTCCTCTTGAGATGCGACGGAAATGACGGGAATTCTTTCCCGACCACGCAGGGAAAGGATCACTCCTCTCGAACTAGGAGGCGGAAACGGGGCTCCTCTGGATGTGGGCGGGATTCTCGTGCTTCCTCTCGAGTGGAGACGGGTATGTTGCGGGACTTCTTGAGTTGCAGCAAGGGTGTGAAGGTCCCTTTGGAAGTTCCAGAGGTTAGGTGTGATTAGCCTCGAGACGCCTCAGGGGAAATGGGCCTCATCTCGCCTGGAGGGGAGAACCTCCTGGATTTTCTCGAGTTGCGGCAGGTGCTCTCGACTTACGACGGGGACCTTAGGGACCCGCACTGGTGGCCTCAGGAAAGGCCATTCCCCATGCGAGTTTCTCGGGGGCCTCTCGGGATTCCTCTCCGGTCGATCCCGGGGCCTAAGATCTTGTGTGGAGCCGGTGCCGGAACCTGAGGATTCCTCTCCAGTGCTGACATGGATCTGGGGGTACTTCTGGAGTCTCCCCAGGACAATCAGTTCCTAGTCTCGAGTGGGGGCATGCACGTGCGCTCTCCTCCCGAGCTCTAGAAGCAGTGTCACGCTTCCCTTCGCGTGGATCAAGGGATCAGGGGCTTTCCCTCGAGGCTTTCCCACGAGGCTTTCCCACGAGGCTTTCCCACAATGCAGTCCCACGTGCCACCGTGGTGTGAGTCGATCCTCGGCTTGAAAGTCGAGGCAGTGCAGGGAAAACAGGTTTCCCTGGAATGGACGGAGATATCTGGGGGACTCTGGGAATGGTGGCACGACCCTGGAGTTCCTCTCGCCTTTCCTGTGGAGAGCGCCTCCTCTTGAGATGCGACGGGAACGCCGGGAATCCTTTCCCGACCACGCAGGGAAAGGATCCCTCCTCTCGAGCTAGGAGGCTGAAACGGGGCTCCTCTGGATGTGGGCGGGACTCTCGTGCTTCCTCTCGAGTGGAGACGGGTATGTCAGGGAACTTCTTGAGTTGCAGCAAGAGTGTGAAGGACCCTTTGGAAGTTCCAGAGGTTAGGTCTGATTAGCCTCGAGACGCCTCGGCGGAAAAGGGCCTCATCTCGCCTGGAGGGGAGAACCTCCTGGAATTTCTCGAGTTGCGGCAGGTGCTCTCGACTTTCGACGGGGACCTCAGCGACCCGCTCTGGTGGCCTCAGGAAAGGCCAATCCCCATGCGAGTTGCTCGGGGGCCTCTCGGGGCCACTGGGGTTTCCTCTCCCGTCGATGCTGGGCCCTAAGACCTTGTGTGGAGTCAGTGCCGGAACCTGAGGATTCCTCTCCAGTGCTGACATGGATCTTGGGGTACTTCTGGAGTCTCCCCAGGGGAGTCAGTCCTTGTTTCGAGTGGGGACATGCACGTGCGCTTTCCTCCCGAGCTGTAGCAGCAGTGTCGTGCTTCCCGTTCGAGTGGATCAAGGGATCTGTGGCTTTCCCTCGAGGCTTTCCCACGAGGCTTTCCCACGAGGCTTTCCCACGAGGCTTTCCCACAGTGCTGTCCCATGTGCCACCGTGGTGTGAGTCGATCCTTGGCTTGAAAGTCGAGGTAGTGCAGGGAAACAGGTTTCCCTGGAATGGACAGAGACATCTGGGGGACTCTCGGAATGGTGGCACGACCCTGGAGTTCCTCTTGCCTTTCCTGTGGAGAGCGCCTCCTCTTGAGATACGACGGGAATGCCGGGAATTCTTTCCCGACCACGCATGGAAAGGTTCCCTCCTATCGAGCTAAGAGACGGAAACGGGGCTCCTCTGGATGTGGGCGTGACTCTCGTGCTTCCTCTCGAGTGGAGACGGCTATGTCGGGGAACTTCTTGAGTTGCAGCAAGGGTGTGAAGGACCCTTTGGAAGTTCCAGATGTTAGATATGATTAGCCTCGAGACGCCTCAGCGGAAATGGGCCTCATCTCGCCTGGAGAGGAAAACCTCCTGGATTTTCTCGAGTTGCGGCAGGTGCTCTCGACTTACGACGGGGACCACAGGGACCTGCTCTCGGTGGCTTCAGTAAAGGCCAGTCCCCATGCGAGTTGCTCGGGGGCCTCTCGGGATTCCTCTCCCGTCGATGCTGGGGCCTAAGACCTTGTGTGGAGTCAGTGCCGGAACCTGAGGATTCCTCTCCAGTGCTGACATGGATCTTGGGGTATTTCTGGAGTCTCCCCAGGGGAGTCAGTCCTCGTCTCGAGTGGGGGCATGCACGTGCGCTTTCCTCCCGAGCTGTAGCAGCAGTGTCGTGCTTCCCTTCGTGTGGATCAAGGGATCTGTGGCTTTCCCTCGAGGCTTTCCCACGAGGCTTTCCCACGAGGCTTCCCACGAGGCTTTCCCACAGGGCTGTCCAACGTGCCACCGTGGTGTGTGTCGATCCTCGGCTTGAAAGTCGAGACAGTGCAGGGAAAACAGGTTTCCCTGGAATGGACTGAGACATCTGGGGGACTCTTGGAATGGTGGCACGACCCTGGAGTTCCTCTCGCCTTTCCTGTGGAGAGCGCCTCCTCTTGAGATGCGCCGGGAAGGCCGGGAATTCTTTCCACGACCACGCAGTGAAAGAATCCCTCCTCTCGAGCTAGGAGGCAGAAACGGGACTCCTCTGGATGTGGGTTGAACTCTCGTGCTTCCTCTCGAGTGGAGACGGGTATGTCGGGGAACTTCTTGAGTTGCAGCAAGGGTGTGAAGGACCCTTTGGAATTTCCAGAGGTTAGGTGTGATTAGCCTCGAGACGCCTCAGCGGAAATGGGCCTCATCTCGCCTGGAGTGGAGAACCTCCTGGATTTTCTCGAGTTGCTGCAGGTGCTCTCGACTTACGACGGGGACCTCAGGGACCCGCTCTGGTTGCCTCAGGAAAGGCCAGTCCCCATGCGAGTTGCTCAGGGGCCTCTTGGGATTCCTCTCCCGTCGATGCTGGGGCCTAAGACCTTGTGTGGAGTCAGTGCCGGAACCTGAGGATTCCTCTCCAGTGCTGACATGGATCTTGGGGTACTTCTGGAGTCTCCCCAGGGGAGTCAGTCCTCGTCTCGAGTGGGGGCATGCACGTGCGCTTTCCTCCCGAGCTGTAGCAGCAGTGTCGTGCTTCCCTTCGTGTGGATCAAGGGATCTGTGGCTTTCCCTCGACGCTTTCCCACGAGGCTTTCCCACGAGGCTTTCCCACGAGGCTTTCCCACAGGGCTGTCCCATGTGCCACCGTGGTGTGAGTCGATCCTTGGCTTGAAAGTCGAGGTAGTGCAGGGAAACAGGTTTCCCTGGAATGGACAGAGACATCTGGGGGACTCTGGGAATGGTGGCACGACCCTGGAGTTCCTCTTGCCTTTCCTGTGGAGAGCGCCTCCTCTTGAGATACGACGGGAATGCCGGGAATTCTTTCCCGACCACGCATGGAAAGGTTCCCTCCTATCGAGCTAAGAGACGGAAACGGGGCTCCTCTGGATGTGGGCGTGACTCTCGTGCTTCCTCTCGAGTGGAGACGGGTATGTCGGGGAACTTCTTGAGTTGCAGCAAGTGTGTGAAGGACCCTTTGGAAGTTCCAGATGTTAGATATGATTAGCCTCGAGACGCCTCAGCGGAAATGGGCCTCATCTCGCCTGGAGAGGAAAACCTCCTGGATTTTCTCGAGTTGCGGCAGGTGCTCTCGACTTACGACGGGGACCACAGGGACCTGCTCTGGTGGCTTCAGTAAAGGCCAGTCCCCATGCGAGTTGCTCGGGGGCCTCTCGGGTTTCCTCTCCCGTCGATGCTGGGGCATAAGACCTTGTGTGGAGTCAGTGCCGGAACCTGAGGATTCCTCTCCAGTGCTGACATGGATCTTGGGGTACTTCTGGAGTCTCCCCAGGGGAGTCAGTCCTCGTCTCGAGTGGGGGCATGCACGTGCGCTTTCCTCCCGAGCTGTAGCAGCAGTGTCGTGCTTCCCTTCGTGTGGATCAAAGGGATCTGTGGCTTTCCCATCGAGGCTTTCCCCACGAGGCTTTCCCACGAGGCTTTCCCACAGGGCTGTCCCACGTGCCACCGTGGTGTGAGTCGATCCTCGGCTTGAAAGTCGAGGCAGTGCAGGGAAAACAGGTTTCCTGGAATGGACTGAGACATCTGGGGGACTCTGGGAATGGTGGCACGACCCTGGAGTTCCTCTCGCCTTTCCTGTGGAGAGCGCCTCCTCTTGAGATGCGACGGAATGCCGGGAATTCTTTCCCGACCACGCAGGGAAAGGATCCCTCCTCTCGAGCTAGGAGGCGAAACGGGGCTCCTCTGGATGTGGGCGGAACTCTCGTGCTTCCTCTCGAGTGGAGACGGGTATGTCGGGAACTTCTTGAGTTGCAGCAAGGGTGTGAAGGACCCTTTGGAAGTTCCAGAGTTAGGTGTGATTAGCCTCGAGACGCCTCAGCGGAAATGGCCTCATCTCGCCTGGAGGGAGAACCTCCTGGATTTTCTCGAGTTGCGGCAGGTGCTCTCGACTTACGACGGGGACCTCAGGGACCGCTCTGGTGGCCTCAGGAAAGGCCAGTCCCATGATCTCGGGCCTCGGACCTCGCGATGCCTAAGACTGGTGGAGCGGCACTGAGGATCCTCCAGTGCGACATGGACTGGTACTCTGGAGCTCCCAGGAGTCAGTCCTGTCGATGGAGGGCCTGCAGAGGCCCCCGACTGAGCACAGTCTCCGCATCGCGTGGAGGATCCTGGCCCCCCTCGCAGCTTTACCTGAGGCCACCAGAGCGGTCCCTGAGGTCCCCGTCGTAAGTCGAGAGCACCTGCCGCAACTCGAGAAAATCCAGGAGGTTCTCCCTCCAGGCGAGATGAGGCCCATTTCCGCTGAGGCGTCTCGAGGCTAATCACACCTAACATCTGGAACTTCCAAAGGGTCCTTCACACCCTTGCTGCAACTCAAGAAGTTCCCCGACATACCCGTCTCCACTCGAGAGGAAGCACGAGAGTCCGCCCACATCCAGAGGAGCCCCGTTTCCGCCTCCTAGCTCGAGAGGAGGGATCCTTTCCCTGCGTGGTCGGGAAAGAATTCCCGGCATTCCCGTCGCATCTCAAGAGGAGGCGCTCTCCACAGGAAAGGCGAGAGGAACTCCAGGGTCGTGCCACCATTCCCAGAGTCCCCCAGATGTCTCAGTCCATTCCAGGGAAACCTGTTTTCCCTGCACTGCCTCGACTTTCAAGCCGAGGATCGACTCACACCACGGTGGCACGTGGGACAGCCCTGTGGGAAAGCCTCGTGGGAAAGCCTCGTGGGAAAGCCTCGAGGGAAAGCCACAGATCCCTTGATCCACACGAAGGGAAGCACGACACTGCTGCTACAGCTCGGGAGGAAAGCGCACGTGCATGCCCCCACTCGAGACGAGGACTGACTCCCCTGGGGAGACTCCAGAAGTACCCCAAGATCCATGTCAGCACTGGAGAGGAATCCTCAGGTTCCGGCACTGACTCCACACAAGGTCTTATGGCCCCAGCATCGACGGGAGAGGAAACCCGAGAGGCCCCCGAGCAACTCGCATGGGGACTGGCCTTTCCTGAGGCCACCAGAGCAGGGTCCCTGAGGTCCCCGTCGTAAGTCGAGAGCACCTGCCGCAACTCGAGAAAATCCAGGAGGTTCTCCCCTCCAGGCGAGATGAGGCCCATTTCCGCTGAGGCGTCTCGAGGCTAATCATATCTAACCATCTGGAACTTCCAAAGGGTCCTTCACACACTTGCTGCAACTCAAGAAGTTCCCCGACATACCCGTCTCCACTCGAGAGGAAGCACGAGAGTCACGCCCACATCCAGAGGAGCCCCGTTTCCGTCTCTTAGCTCGATAGGAGGGAACCTTTCCATGCGTGGTCGGGAAAGAATTCCCGGCATTTCCCGTCGCATCTCAAGAGGAGGCGCTCTCCACAGGAAAGGCGAGAGGAACTCCAGGGTCGTGCCACCATTCCCAGAGTCCCCCAGATGTCTCAGTCCATTCCAGGGAAACCTGTTTCCCTGCACTACCTCGACTTTCAAGCCAAGGATCGACTCACACCACGGTGGCACATGGGACAGCCCTGTGGGAAAGCCTCGTGGGAAAGCCTCGTGGGAAAGCCTCGTGGGAAAGCGTCGAGGGAAAGCCACAGATCCCTTGATCCACACGAAGGGAAGCACGACACTGCTGCTACAGCTCGGGAGGAAAGCGCACGTGCATGCCCCCACTCGAGACGAGGACTGACTCCCCTGGGGAGACTCCAGAAGTACCCCAAGATCCATGTCAGCACTGGAGAGGAATCCTCAGGTTCCGGCACTGACTCCACACAAGGTCTTAGGCCCCAGCATCGACGGGAGAGGAATCCCGAGAGGCCCCCTGAGCAACTCGCATGGGGACTGGCCTTTCCTGAGGCAACCAGAGCGGGTCCCTGAGGTCCCCGTCGTAAGTCGAGAGCACCTGCCAGCAACTCGAGAAAATCCAGGAGGTTCTCCCCTCCAGGCGAGATGAGGCCCATTTCCGCTGAGGCGTCTCGAGGCTAATCACACCTAACCTCTGGAACTTCCAAAGGGTCCTTCACACCCTTGCCTGCAACTCAAGAAGTTCCCCGACATACCCGTCTCCACTCGAGAGGAAGCACGAGAGTTCCACCCACATCCAGAGGAGCCCCGTTTCTGCCTCCTAGCTCGAGAGGAGGGATTCTTTCACTGCGTGGTCGTGGAAAGAATTCCCGGCCTTCCCGGCGCATCTCAAGAGGAGGCGCTCTCCACAGGAAAGGCGAGAGGAACTCCAGGGTCGTGCCACCATTCCAAGAGTCCCCCAGATGTCTCAGTCCATTCCAGGGAAACCTGTTTTCCCTGCACTGTCTCGACTTTCAAGCCGAGGATCGACACACACCACGGTGGCACGTTGGACAGCCCTGTGGGAAAGCCTCGTGGGAAAGCCTCGTGGGAAAGCCTCGTGGGAAAGCCTCGAGGGAAAGCCACAGATCCCTTGATCCACACGAAGGGAAGCACGACACTGCTGCTACAGCTCGGGAGGAAAGCGCACGTGCATGCCCCCACTCGAGACGAGGACTGACTCCCCTGGGGAGACTCCAGAAAGTACCCCAAGATCCATGTCAGCACTGGAGAGGAATCCTCAGGTTCCGGCACTGACTCCACACAAGGTCTTAGGCCCCAGCATCGACGGGAGAGGAATCCCGAGAGGCCCCCGAGCAACTCGCATGGGGACTGGCCTTTCCTGAAGGCCACCAGAGCGGGTCCCTGAGGTCCCCGTCGTAAGTCGAGAGCACCTGCCGCAACTCGAGAAAATCCAGGAGGTTCTCCTCTCCAGGCGAGATGAGGCCCATTTCCGCTGAGGCGTCTCGAGGCTAATCATATCTAACATCTGGAACTTCCAAAGGGTCCTTCACACCCTTGCTGCAACTCAAGAAGTTCCCCGACATACCCGTCTCCACTCGAGAGGAAGCACGAGAGTCACGCCCACATCCAGAGGAGCCCCGTTTCCGTCTCTTAGCTCGATAGGAGGGAACCTTTCCATGCGTGGTCGGGAAAGAATTCCCGGCATTCCCGTCGCTATCTCAAGAGGAGGCGCTCTCCACAGGAAAGGCAAGAGGAACTCCAGGGTCGTGCCACCATTCCCAGAGTCCCCCAGATGTCTCTGTCCATTCCAGGGAAACCTGTTTCCCTGCACTACCTCGACTTTCAAGCCAAGGATCGACTCACACCACGGTGGCACATGGGACAGCACTGTGGGAAAGCCTCGTGGGAAAGCCTCGTGGGAAAGCCTCGTGGGAAAGCCTCGAGGGGAAAGCCACAGATCCCTTGATCCACACGAAGGGAAGCACGACACTGCTGCTACAGCTCGGGAGGAAAGCGCACGTGCATGTCCCCACTCGAAACAAGGACTGACTCCCCTGGGGAGACTCAGAAGTACCCCAAGATCCATGTCAGCACTGGAGAGGAATCCTCAGGTTTCCGGCACTGACTCCACACAAGGTCTTAGGGCCCCAGCATCGACGGGAGAGGAAACCCCAGTGGCCCCGAGAGGCCCCCGAGCAACTCGCATGGGGATTGGCCTTTCCTGAGGCCACCAGAGCGGGTCCCTGAGGTCCCCGTCGAAAGTCGAGAGCACCTGCCGCAACTCGAGAAATCCAGGAGGTTCTCCCCTCCAGGCGAGATGAGGCCCTTTTCCGCCGAGGCGTCTCGAGGCTAATCAAACTCTAACATCTGGAACTTCAAAGGGTCCTTCACACCCTTGCTGCAACTCAAGAAATCCCAGACATACCGTCTCCACTCGAGAAAGTACGAGAGGCCACCCACATCCAGAGGAGCCCCTTTCTGCCTCCTAGCTCGAGAGGAGGTCCTTTCCCTCTGGTCGCGGAAAAGAATTCCCGGC
>NW_017217831.1:0-12279 GCF_001704415.2 Capra hircus | reverse complement strand
TTCCTCTCCCCGTCGATGCCGGGGCCTAAGACCTTGTGTGGAGTCAGTGCCGGAACCTGAGGTTTCCTCTGCAGTGCTGACATGGATCTTGGGTACTTCTGGAGTCTCCCCGGGGGAGTCAGTCCTCGTCTCGAGTGGGGGCATGCACCTGCGCTTTCCTCCCTAGCTGTAGCAGCAGTGTCATGCTCCAGTCGCGTGATCAAGGGATCAGTGGCTTTCCCTCGAGGCTTTCCCACGAGGCTTTCCAACAAGGCTTTCCCACGAGGCTTTCCCCACAGGGCTGTGCCACGTGCCTCCGTGCTGTTAGTCGATCCTCGGCTTGAAAGTCGAGGCAGTACAGGGAAAACAGGTCTCCCCTGGAATGGACTGAGACATCTGGGGGACTCTGGGATTGGTGGCACGACCATGGAGTTCCTCTCGCCTTTCCTCTGGAGAGGGCGACCTCTTGAGATGCGTCGGGAACACCGGGAAATCTTTCTCGACGACGCAAGGAAAGGATCCCTCCTCTCGAGCTAGGAGGCGGAAACGGGGCTCCTCTGGATGTGAGCGGGACTCTCGTGTTTCCTCTCAAGTGGGACGGTATGTCGGGGAACTTCTTGAGTTGCAGCAAGGGTGTGAATGACCCTTTGGAAGTTCCAGAGGTTAGGTGTGATTAGGCCTCGAGACGCCTCAGAGGAAATGGGCCTCATCTCGCCTGGAGGGAAAACCTCCTGGATTTTCTCGAATTGCGGAAGGTGCTCTCAACTTACGACGGGGACCTCAGGGACCCGCTTTGGTGGCCTCAGGAAAGGCCAGTCCGCATGCGAGTTGCTTGGGGGCCCTCTCGGATTCCTCTCCCGTCGATGCCGGGCCTAAGACCTTGTGTGGAGTAGGTGCCGGAACCAGAGGATTCCTGTCCAGGGCTGACATTGATCTTGGGGTACTTCTGGCAGTCTCCCCAGGAGAGTCAGTCCTCGTCTCGAGTGGGGGCAATGCACTGTGCCTTTCTCCCGAGCCTGTAGCAGCAGTGTCGCGCTTCCCTTCGCGTGGATCAAGGGATCTGTGTCTTTCCCTCAAGGCTTTCCCACGAGGCTTTCCCACAGGGCTGTCCCACGTGCCATCGTGGTGTGAGTCGATCCTCGGCTTGAAAGTCGAGGCAGTGCAGGGAAAAACAGTTTTCCCTCTAATTGGACTGAGACATCTCAGCGGCCTCTGGGAATGGTGGCACGACCCTGGAGTTCCTCTCTCCTTTCCTGTGGAGAGCGCCTCCTCTTGAGATGCAGACGGGAAGCCGGGAATATCTTTCCCGACCACCACAGTGGAAAGGATCCTCCTCTCGGAGCCTAGGAGGCGGAAACGGGGCTCCTCTGGATGTGGGCGGGACTCTCGGTGCTTCCTCTCGAGTGGAGACGGGTATGTCGGGGAACTTCTTGAGTTGCAGCAAGGGTGTGAAGGACCCTTTGGAAGTTCCAGAGGTTAGATGTGATTAGCCTCGAGACGCCTCAGCCGAAATGGGCCTCATCTCGCCTGGAGGGGAGAACCTCCTGGATTTTCTCGAGTTGCGGCAGGTGCCCTCGACTTACGACGGGACCTCAGGGACCCGCTCTGGTGGCCTCAGGAAAGGCCAGTCCCCATGCGAGTTGCTCGGGGCCTCTCGGGATTCCTCTCACCGTCGATGACGGGGCCTAATAGCTTGTGTGGAGTCGGTGCGGAACCAGAGGATTCCTCTCCAGTGCTGACATGGATCTTGGGGTACTTCTGGAGTCTCCCCAGGGGAGTCAGTCCTCGTCTCGAGTGGGGGCATGCAACGTGCGGTTTCCTCTCGAGCTGTAGCAGCAGAGTCACGATTCCCTTCGCGTGGATCAAGGGATCTGTGGCTTTCCCCTCGAGGCTTTCCCACGAGGCTTTCCCACAGGGCTGTCCCACGTGCCACCGTGGTGTGAGTCGATCCTCGGCTTGAAGTGAGGCAGTGCAGGGAAAACAGGTTTCCCTGGAATGGACTGAGACATCTGGGGGACTCTGGGAATGGTGGCACGATCCCTGGAGTTCCTCTCCCTCTCCGGTGGAGACCGACTCCTCTTGAGATGTGACAGGAACGCCGGGAATTCTTTCCCGACCACGTAGGGAAAGGATCCCTCTCTCGAGCTAGGAGGCGGAAACGGGGCTCCTCTGGATGTGGGCGGGACTCTCGTGCTTCCTCTCGAGTGGAGACGGGTATGTCGGGGAACTTCTTGAGTTGCAGCAAGGGTGTGAAGGACCCTTTGAAAGTTCCAGAGGTTAGGTGTGATTTAGACCTCGAGACGCCTCAGCGGAAATGGGCCTCATCTCGCCTGGAGGGGAGAACCTCCTGTATTATCTCGAGTTGAAGCATGGTGCTCTCGACTTAGGACGGGGAACTCAGGGACCCGCTCTGGTGGCCTCAGGAAAGGCCAGACCCATGCGAGTTGCTCGGTGGCCTCTCGGGATTCCTCTCCCGTCGATGCTGTGGCCAAGCCTTGTGTGGAGTCGGTTCCGGAACCTGAGGATTTCCTCTCCAGTGCTGACATGGATCTTGGGGTACTTCTGGAGTCTCCCCAGGGGAGTCAGTCCTCGTCTTGAGGGGAGGCATGCACGTGCGCTTTCCTCCCGAGCTGTAGCAGCAGTGTCGCGCTTCCCTTCGCGTGGATCAAGGGATCTGTGGCTTTCCCTCGAGGCTTTCCCACTGGGCTTTCCCACAGGGATGTCCCACGTGCCACAGTGGTGAGAGTCGATCCTCGGCTTGAAAGTCGAGGCAGTGCAGGGAAAACAGGTTTCCCTGGAATGGACTGAGACATCTGGGGGACTCTGGGAATGGTGGCACGACCCTGGAGTTCCTCTTGCCTTTCCTGTGGAGAGCGCCTCCTCTTGAGTTGCGACGGAAACGCCGGGAATTCTTTCCCGACCACGCAGGGAAAGGATCCATCCTCTCGAGCTAGGAGGCGGAAACGGGGCTCCTCTGGATGTGGGCGGGACTCTCGTGCTTCCTCTCGAGTGGAGACGGGTATGTGGGGGAACTTCTTGAGTTGCAGCAAGGGTTTGAAGGACCCTTTGGAAGTTCCAGAGGTTAGGTGTGATTTGCCTCGAGACGCTTCTGCGGAAATGGGCCTCATCTCGCCTGGAGGGGAGAACCTCCTGGATTTTCTCGAGTTGCGGCAGGTGCTCTCGACTTAGGATGAGGACCTCAGGGACCCGCTCTGGTGGCCTCAGGAAAGGCCAGTCCCCATGCGAGTTGCTCGGGGGCCTCTCGGAATTCCTCTCCCATCGATGCCTCGGCCTAAGATCTTGTGTGCAGTCCGTGCCGGAACCTGAGGATTCCTCTCCAGTGCTGACATGGTCTTTGGAAACTTCTGGAGTCTCCCCAGGGGAGTCAGTCCTCGTCTCGAGTGGGGCCATGCACGTGGGCTTTCCTCCGGAGCTGTAGCAGCATTGTCATACTTCCCTTTGCGTGGATCTAGGGATCTGTGGCTTTTCCTCGAGGCTTTCCCACGAGGCTTTCCCACAGGGCTGTCCCACGTGCCACCGTGGTGTGAGTGGATCCTCGGCTTGAAAATCGAGGCAATGCAGGGAAAATAGGTTTCCCTGGAATAGACTGAGAAATCTGTGGCACTCAGGGAATGGTGTCACGACCCTGGAGATCCCCTCGTGTTTCCTGTGGAGAGCGCCTCCTCTTGAGATGCGACCGGAACACCGGGAATTCTTTCCGGACAACACAGGGAAAGGATTCCACCTCTCGAGCTATGAGGCGGAAACGGGGCTTCTCTGGATGTGGGCAGGACTCTCGTGCTTCCTCTCGAGTGGAGACGGGTACGTCGGGAAACTTCTTGAGTTGCAGCAAGGGTGTGAAGGACCCTTTGGAAATTCCAGAGGCCAGGTTGATTAGCCTCGAGACGCCTCCGCGGAAATGGGCTTCATCTCGCCTGGAGGGTAGAACCTCCTGGATTTTCTCGAGTTGCCACAGGTGCTCTTGACTTAAGACGAGGACCTCAGGGACCCGCTCTGGTGGCCTCAGGAAAGGCCAGTCCCCATGCGAGTTGCTAGGGGCCTCTCGGTATTCCTCTCCCGTCGATGCCGGGGCCTAAGACGTTGTGTGGAGACGGTGCCGGAACCTGAAGATTCCTCTCCAGTGCTGACATGGATCTTGGGGTACTTCTGGAGTCTCCACCGGGGATTCAGTCCTCGTCTCGACTTAGGTCATGCACGTGCACTTTCCTCCCGAGCTGTAGCAGCAGTGTCATGCTTCCCTTCCCGTGGATGAAGAAATCTGTGGCTTTCATCGAGGTTTTTGCAGGAGGCTTTCCCACGAGGCTTTCCCACAGGGCTGTCCCACGTGCCACCGTGGTGTGAGTCGATCCTCGGCTTGAAAGTCGAGGCAGTGCAGGGAAAACTGGTTTCCCTGGAATGGACTGAGACATCTGTGGGACTCTGGGTATGGTGGCTCGAGCCTGGAATTCCTCTCGCCTTTCCTGTGGAGAGCGCCTCCTCTTGAGATGCGACGGAAACGCCGGGAATTCTTTCCCGAACACGCAGGGAAAGGATCCCTCCTCTCGAGCTAGGAGGCGGAAACGGGGCTCCTCTGGATGTCGGCGGGAGTCTCGAGCTTTCACTCAAGTGGAGACGGTTATGTCGGGGAACTTCTTGAGTTGCAACAAGTGGGTGATGTACCCTTTGGAAGTTCCAGACGTTAGGTGTGATTAGCCTCGAGAGGCCTCATTGGAAATGGGCCTCTACTCGCCTGGAGGGGAGAACCTTCTGGATTTTCTCGAGTTGCGGCAGTTTCTCTCTACTTACGACGGGGACCTCAGGGACATGCTCTGGTGGCCTCAGGAAAGGCCATTCCCCATGCGAGTTGCTCGGGGGCCTCTCGGGATTCCTCTCCTGTCGATGCCGGGGCCTAAGACCTTGTGTGGACTCGGTGCCGGAACCTGAGGATTCCTCTCCAGTCCTGACATGGATCTTGGGGTACGTCCTGAGTCTCCCCTGGGGAGTCAGTCCTCGTCTCGAGTGGGGGCATGCACGTGCGCTTTCCTCCCCAGCTGTAGCAGCAGTGTCAGGCTTCCCTTCGCGTGGATCAAGGGATCTGTGGCTTTCCCTCGAGGCTTTCCCACGAGGCTTTACCTCGAGTCTTTCCCACAAGGCTGTCCCACGTGCCACCGTGGTGAGAGTCGATCCTCGGCTTGAAAGTCGAGGCAGTGCAGGGAAAAAAGGTTTCCCTGGAATGGACTGAGACATCTGAGGGACTCTGGGAATGGTGGCACGACCCTGGAGTTCCTCTCGCCTTTCCTGTGGAGAGCGCCTCTTCTTGAGATACGACGGAAACGCCGGGAATTCTTTCCCGAACACGCAGGGAAAGGATCCCTCCTCTCGATCTAGGAGGCGGAAACGGGGCTCCTCTGGATGTGGGCCGGACTCTCGTGCTTCCTCTCGAGTGGAGACGGGTATGTCGGGGAACTTCTTGAGTTGCAGCAAGGGTGTGAAGGACCCTTTGGAAATTCCAGAGGTTAGGTGTGATTAGCCTCGAGACGCCTCACCGGAAATGGGCCTCATCTCGCCTGGAAGGGAGAACCTCCTGGATTTTCTCGAGTTGCGGCAGGTGCTCTCGACATACGACGTGGACCTCTGGGACCCGCTCTGGTGGCCTCAGGAAAGGCCCGTCCCCATGCGAGTTGCATGGGGCCTCTCGTGATTCCTCTCCCGTCGAAGCCGGGGCCTAAGACCTTGTGTAGAGTCGGTGCCGGAACCGGAGGATTCCACTCCAGTGCTGACATGGTTCCTGGGTTACTTTTGGAGTCTCCTTAAGGGAGTCATTCCTCGTCTCGAGTAGGGGCATGCACGTGCGCTTTCCTCCCGAGCTGTAGCTGTAGTGTCACGCTTCCCTTCGCGTGGATGAAGGAATCTGAGGCTTTCCCTGGAGTCTTTCCCACGAGGCTTTCCCCCGAGGCTTTCCCAAAGGGCTGTCCAACGTGCCACCGTGGTGTGAGTCGATCCTCGGCTTGAAAGTCGAGGCAGTGCAAGGAAAACACGTTTCCCTGGAGTGGACTGAGACATCTGGGGGACTCTGGGAATGGTGGCACGACCCTGGAGTTCCTCTCGCCTTTCCTGTAGAGAGCGCCCCCTCTTGAGCTGCGATGGGAAGGCCAGGAATTCTTTCCCGAACACGCAGGGAAAGGAACCCTCCTCTCGAGCTAGGAGGCGGAAACGGGGCTCTTCTGGATGTGGGCGGGACTCTCGTGCTTCCTCTCGAGTCGAGACGGGTATGTCAGGGAACTTCTTGAGTTGCAGCAAGGGTGTGAAGGACCCTTTGGAAGTTCCAGAGGTTAGGTGTGATTAGCCTCGAGATGCTTCAGCGGAAATGGGCCTCATCTCGCCTGGAGGGGAGAACCTCCTGGATTTTCTCGAGCTGCAGCAGGTGCTCTCGACTTACAACAGGGACCTCAGGGACCCGCTCTGGTGGCCTCAGGAAAGGCCAGTCCCCATGCGAGTTGTTCGGGTGCTTCTCGGTATTCCTCTCCCGTCGATGCCGGGACCTAAGACCTTGTGTGGAGTCGGTGCCAGAACTTGAGGATTCCTCTCCAGTGCTGACATGGTTTTGGGGTACTTCTGGAGTCTCCCCAGGGGAGTCAGTCCTCGTCTCGAATTGGGGCATGCACGTGCGATTTCCTCTCGAGCTGTAGCAGCAGTGTCATGCTTCCTTTCGCGTGGATCAAGGGATCTGTGGTTTCCCTCGAGGCTGCCCAGGAGGCTTTCTCACAGGGCTGTCCCACGTGCCACCGTGGTGTGAGTCGATCCTCGGCTTGAAAGTCGAGGCAGTGCAGGGAAAACAGGTTTCCCTGGAATGGACTGAGACATCTGAGGGACTCTGGGAATGGTGGCACGACCCTGGAGTTAATCTCGCCTTTCCTGTGGAGAGCGCCTCCTCTTGAGATGCGACGGAAATGCCGGGAATTCTTTCCGACCACGCAGGGGAAGGATCCCTCCTCTCGAGCTAGGAGGCGGAAACGGGGCTCCTCTGGATGAGGGCGGGACTCTCGTGATTCCTCTCGAGTGGAGACGGGTATGTCGGGGAACTTCTTGAGTTGCAGCAAGGGTGTGAAAGACCCTTTGTAATTTCCAGAGGTTAGGTGTGATTAGCCTCGAGATGCCTCAGTGGAAATGGGCCTCATCTCGCCTGGAGGGGAGAACCTCCTGGATTTTCTCGAGTTGTGGCAGGTGCTCTCTACTTACGACGGGGACCTCAGGGACCCGCTCTGGTGGCCTCAGGAAAGGCCAGTCCGCATGCGAGTTGCTCGGGGGCCTCTCGGGATTCCTCTCCCGTCGATGCTGGGGCCTAAGGCTGCCAGGAGACAGTGTGAGGAAGCCCGCCCGTGACAAGGTTATGAGGAAGGAAGCTGACATACGCAAGGCGTGCTCAGACTCAGGGACCCCTCTGGAAATTTTTAAGCATGTACCCCAACAAAAATCTGCCGGTTTTTGTGCTCTGCTTTTTCACTCTTCTGAACTTTTCTGGAAAAAGTCAATTCAGGGCGTTAGTCTTCAGCATTTGAAAGAGTGTTTCAATCCAAAAACCCTCTGATGGCTTTCTATCCTGCCTGTAGGACTCGTACAGCTGCGCTTGTGATTGTTTGAGGCCTCCTGACCGCAAGAGGCACAGGAAGCTTAAAACATCCTAGGAATGCAGGAGCTTCCGAGGAGTCAGAATCTTTAGAATAGGATTGATTAAAAGTTTCATTTTTTGGGTCAATGCTTGCTGCCAAATTTTCATATCCTTTATTTTTAGATATAGTTGGTATGTGAAAAACAAGTAGTAGACCTGGTATTAGCAACATTAGATCTTTGAGTTAAGTACTTTCTTTGTTATAACCCACTGCACCTTTGTTCTATAGAGATGTAACTTTAATGCTTTAAGGAGATGCAGATTAAAGAAAAACACTTCAGGGGAAACAAAATTAACATTCATTAAGGAAGAGAGCCAAAAAGTGTTAACAAGCCTCTTGGCCAGAAGATAATGTAAATCACCTGAGACCTTTTGTATACAAAATGATATACAGAAAGAATCTGGGTTGGGAACACTACATAATTTTGGGTTATCCATTGATCTTCATGTATTATCAAAAGTATAAAAGACCTTCTGAACAATAAAGGAGGAGGCCAGGGGCCGGGGGCCAGTTTCTCGGACCAGCTTCTCGAACTAGTCTCTCAGCCTGGTTTCCTGGGACTCTGGCTCCCCCCGTGTCTTTCTCTCTCTTTCTTCTTCTCTACCTTTCCTTCTCTCTGCTCTTTACTATAACTTCAGGCTGAATCTCCACATGGAGTGCGGAGTCTCGCCAGGTCTACTTACTTGGCCTGGCTGTTAAGACCCGCACAAAAGGGAGCTTAAGGCGAGGCACCCTTAGATATTCAAGCGGGCGCCGGTGGCCCAACGTAGGTGGTGCAAATTCCTTGTCTGGAATTTTATTGGCCGTCCGCGTAAACCAAGCTATTCAGCCCTCTTCCTCCACTTAATCTTCTTACTACACTATAGTTTGCTAATCTAATCTTGCATTAATAAATAAACAAGTCTTTCCACGCCAACGCCGTCCACCCTTCGAATTCCCTGGATCCACCGGGGCTGGACACCGGCATAAGACCTTGTGTGGAGTCGGTGCCAGAACCTGAGGATTCCTCTCCAGTGCTGACATGGATCTTGGGGTACTTCTGGAGTCTCCCCAGGGGAGTCAGTCCTCGTCTGGTGTGGGGGCATGCATGTGCGCTTTCCTCCCGAGCTGTAGCAGCAGTGTCACGCTTCCCTTCGCGTGGATCAAGGGATCTGTGGCTTTCCCACGAGGCTTTCCCACAGGGTTGTCCCACGTGCCACCGTGGTGTGAGTCCATCCTCGGCTTAAAAGTCGAGTCAGTGCAGGGAAAACATGTTTCCCTGGAATGGACTGAGACATCTGGGGGACTCTGGGAATGGTGGCACGACCCTTGAGTTCCTCTCGCCTTTCCTGTGGAGGGCGCCTCCTCTTGAGATGCGACGGGAACGCCGGGAATTCTTTTCCGACCACGCAGGGAAAGGATCTCTCCTCTCGAGCTAGGAGGCGGAAACGGGGCTCCTCTGGATGTGAGCGGGACTCTCGTGACTCCTCTCGAGTGGAGACGGGTATGTCAGGGAACTTCTTGATTTGCAGCAAGGGTGTGAAGGACCCTTTGGAAGTTCCAGAGGTTAGGTGTGATTAGCCTCGAGACGCTTCAGGGGAAATGGGCCTCTTGTCGCCTGGAGGGGAGAACATCTAGGATTTTCTCGAGTTGCAGCAGGTGCTCTCGACTTACGACGGGGACCTCCGGGACCCGCTCTGGTGGCCTCAGGAAAGCCCAGTCCCCATGCGAGTTGGTTGGGAGCCTTTCGGGATTTTTCTCCCGTCGATGCCGGGGCCTAAGACCTCGTGTGGAGTCGGTGCCGGAACCTGAGGATTCCTCTCCAGTGCTGACATGGACCTTGGGGTACTTCTGGAGTCTCCCCAGGGGAGTCAGTCCTCGTCCCGAGTGGGGGCATGCACGTGCGCTTTCCTCCCGAGCTGTAGCAGCAGTGCCAGGTTCCCTTCGCGTGAATCAAGGGATTTGTGGCTTTCCCTGGAAGTTTTCACACGAGGCTTTTCCACGAGGCTTTCCCACATGATTGTCCCACGTGCCACCGTGATGTGAGTCGATCCTCGGCTTGAATGTCGAGGCAGTGCAGGGAAAACAGGTTTCCCTGGAATGGACTGAGACATCTGGGGTACTCTGGGAAAGGTGGCACGACCCTGGCGTTCCTCTCGCCTTTCCTGTGGAGAGCGCCTCCTCTTGAGATGCGACGGGAACGCCGGGATTTCTTTCCCGATGACGCAGGGAAAGGATCCCTCCTCTCGAGCTAGTAGGCAGAAACGGGGCTCCTCTGGATGTGGGCGGGACTCTCGTGCTTCCTCTCGAGTGGAAACGGTATGTAGGGGAACATCTTGAGTTGCAGCCAGGGTGTGAAGCACCGTTTGGAAGTTCCAGAGATTAGGTGTGATTAGCCTCGAGACGCCTCAGCAGAAATGGGCCTCATCTCGCCTGGAGGGAGAACCTCCTGGATTTTCTCGAGATAGGGCAGTTGCTCTCGACTTACGACGGGGACCTCAACGACCCGCTCTGGGTGCCTCAGAAAAGGCCACTCCCCATGCGAATTGCTCGGGGCCTCTCGGGATTCCTCTCCCGTCGATGCCGGGGCCTAAGACCTTGTGTGGAGTCAGTGCCGGAACCTGAGGTTTCCTCTGCAGTGCTGACATGGATCTTGGGGTACTTCTGGAGTCTCCCCGGGGGGAGTCAGTCCTCGTCTCGAGTGGGGGCATGCACCTGCGCTTTCCTCCCTAGCTGTAGCAGCAGTGTCATGCTCCAGTCGCGTGGATCAAGGGATCAGTGGCTTTCCCTCGAGGCTTTCCCACGAGGCTTTCCAACAAGGCTTTCCCACGAGGCTTTCCCACAGGGCTGTGCCACGTGCCTCCGTGCTGTTAGTCGATCCTCGGCTTGAAAGTCGAGGCAGTACAGGGAAAACAGGTCTCCCTGGAATGGACTGAGACATCTGGGGGACTCTGGGATTGGTGGCACGACCATGGAGTTCCTCTCGCCTTTCCTCTGGAGAGCGCACCTTTTGAGATGCGTCGGGAACACCGGGAAATCTTTCTCGACCGACGCAAGGAAAGGATCCCTCCTCTCGAGCTAGGAGGCGGAAACGGGGCTCCTCTGGATGTGAGCGGGACTCTCGTGTTTCCTCTCAAGTGGAGACGGGTATGTCGGGGAACTTCTTGAGTTGCAGCAAGGGTGTGAATGACCCTTTGGAAGTTCCAGAGGTTAGGTGTGATTAGCCTCGAGACGCCTCAGAGGAAATGGGCCTCATCTCGCCTGGAGGGGAAAACCTCCTGGATTTTCTCGAATTGCGGAAGGTGCTCTCAACTTACGACGGGGACCTCAGGGACCCGCTTTGGTGGCCTCAGGAAAGGCCAGTCCGCATGCGAGTTGCTTGGGGGCCTCTCGGGATTCCTCTCCCGTCGATGCCGGGGCCTAAGACCTTGTGTGGAGTAGGTGCCGGAACCAGAGGATTCCTGTCCAGGGCTGACATTGATCTTGGGGTACTTCTGGAGTCTCCCCAGGAGAGTCAGTCCTCGTCTCGAGTGGGGGCATGCACGTGTGCTTTCCTCCCGAGCTGTAGCAGCAGTGTCGCGCTTCCCTTCGCGTGGATCAAGGGATCTGTGTCTTTCCCTCAAGGCTTTCCCACGAGGCTTTCCCACAGGGCTGTCCCACGTGCCACCGTGGTGTGAGTCGATCCTCGGCTTGAAAGTCGAGGCAGTGCAGGGAAAAAAGTTTTCCCTCTAATTGACTGAGACATCCAGCGGCCTCTGGGAATGGTGGCACGACCCTGGAGTTCCTCTCGCCTTTCCTGTGGAGAGCGCCTCCTCTTGAGATGCAACGGGAACGCCGGGAATATTTTCCCGACCACGGTGGGAAAGGATCCCTCCTCTCGAGCCAGGAGGCGGAAACGGGGCTCCTCTGGATGTGGGCGGGGACTCTGGTGCTTCCTCTCGAGTGGAGACGGGTATGTCGGGGAACTTCTTGAGTTGCAGCAAGGGTGTGAAGGACCCTTTGGAAGTTCCAGATGTTAGATGTGATTAGCCTCGAGACGCCTCAGCCGAAATGGGCCTCATTCGCCTGGAGGGGAGAACCTCCTGGATTTTCTCGAGTTGCGGCAGGTGCCTCGACTTACGACGGGGACCTCAGGGACCCGCTCTGGTGGCCTCAGGAAAGGGCCAGTCCCCATGCGAGTTGCTCGGGGGCTCTCGGGATTCCTCTCACGTCGATGACGGGGCCTAATAGCTTGTGTGGAGTCGGTGCCGGAACAGAGGATTCCTCTCCAGTGCTGACATGGATCTGGGTACTTCTGGTCCTCTCCCAGGGGAGTCAGTCTCGTCTCGAGTGGGGGCATGAACGTGCGGTTTCCTCTCGAGCTGTAGCCGCAGAGTCACGATTCCCTTCCGCGTGGATCAAGGGATCTTGGCTTTCCCTCGAGGCTTTCCCACGAGGCTTTCCCACAGGGCTGTCCACGTGCCACGTGGTGTGAGTCGATCCTCGGCTTGAAGGTGGAGGCAGTGCAGGGAAAACAGGTTCCCCTGGAATGGACTGAGACACCTGGGGGACTCTGGGAATTGGTGGCACGATCCTGGAGTTCCTCTCCCCTCTCCGTGGAGACCGACTCCTCTTGAGATGTGACAGGAACGCCGGGAATTCTTTCCCGACC
>NW_017217830.1:0-12280 GCF_001704415.2 Capra hircus | reverse complement strand
ACTTTTACTGAAGAAACTGTTTTCTCTATCATATAGTCTTGCCTACTTTGTTGAAGATTAACTGACTATAGGTGCATGGGTTTATTTCTGGTCCTTCTATTCTGTTCGATTGTTCTGTATTTCTGCTTTTGTGTCAGTATCACACAATTTTGACTACTGTAATTTTGTAGTATAGCACTGGGAACTCTACTTAATATTCTGAAATAACATAAGTGAGAAAAGAATTTGAAAAAGGATATATGGGATTGAGGGCAGGAGGAGAAGCGACGTGCTGGAAAACTGGACAGCTACATGTATAAAGTGAAATTAGAACATTCTCTAACACCATACACAAAAATAAACTCAAAATGGATTAAAGACCTAAATGTTAGGCCAGATACTATAAAACTCTTAGAGAAAAATGTAGGCAGAACACCCTTTGATATAAATCACAGCAATATCTTTTTCACTCTGTCTCCTAGAATAATGGAAGTAAAAACAAAAATAAACAAATAGGACCTAATTAAACTCAAAGACTTTTACACAGCAAAGGAGACCATATCAAAATGAAAAGACCAGCCACAGATTTAGACAAAATGTTTGTAAACAAGGAATTAATCTCCAAAATTTACAAATAGTTCATGCAGCTCAAATCCAAAAAGCAAGAAATAAAACACCCAATCAGAAAATGGACAGAGGACCTAAATAGACACTATTCCAGTGTAGATGTGCATACTTTCCTAATTGTAGAGGTTGTTGACTTTTTTTCTTAGCTTTTTTAAAATATAAATTTATTTATTTTAATTGGAGGTTAATTACTTTACAATATTGTATTGGTTTTGCCATACATCAACATGTATCCGCCACAGGTATACACGTGTTCCCCATCCTGAACCCCCCTCCCACCTCCCTCCCCGTACCATCCTTCTGGGTCGTCTCAGTGCACCAGCCCCAAGCATCCAGTATCATGCATTGAACCTGGACTGGTGACTCATTTCATATATGATATTATATATGTTTCAATGCCATTCTCCCAAATCATCCCACCCTCTCCCTCTCCCACAGAGTCCAAAAGACTGTTCTATACATCTGTGTCTCTTTTGCTGTCTCGCATACAGGGTTATTGTTACCATCTTTTTAAATTCCATATATATGCGTTAGTATACTGTATTGGTGTTTTTCTTTTGGCTTATTTCACTCTGTATAATAGGCTCCAGTTTCATCCACCTCATTAGAACTGATTCAAATGTATTCTTTTTAATGGCTGAGTAATACTCTATTGTGTATATGTACCACAGCTTTCTTATCCATTCATCTGCTGATGGACATCTAGGCTGCTTCCATGTCCTGGCTATTATAAACAGCTCAATTCCAGAAAAATAAATGACCCAATCAAAAAATGGGCCAAAGAACTAAATAGACATTTCTCCAAAGAAGACATACAGATGGCTAACAAACACATGAAAAGATGCTCAACATCACTCATTATCAGAGAAATGCAAATCAAAACCATAATGAGGTACCATTTTCTTAGCTTTAATTAGCCTCATGTACTTTGGAAATGATTTTGCAGGTTCATATTGAAGGGAAGCTTTTTTTCTCTGTTTTTCTACCTTAATCACTGAGTCAGTACGTGGCTTGGCCTGATTTTAAGAAGTAAATTTTGTATCCTCTGATCGCCTGGGTTTTTATAACCTTTAGCTCTAAGAGCTTTTTTTCAGCCTTTTTTGATAGAGGAGTCATTCCTTAATGTAGAGTCCATTCATTGAGACTGGCTCAAGTCTTTTGCCAGGGAGTTATTTTTAATCCCCACCACCATGCAATATCAACCCTTGGTGCCTCTGATTGCTACCAGACTGGGAACCAAACAAATCTATGCTGTCAGCCTTGCCTACCACTTTGTGTTCTATAACATAGCATTTTTTATACAACTGTATTTTTTTTTCCTCTAGATACTTTATCTGTAATTACTAGGTTTATGAAACAGAAAAATCTTTAAAATGTGTGCTCCCCTACTATGGTCATCTTGATCATAAATGCTATTATTTCAGTTTTTATGTAAGAATTTGAAAGTTAGGAAATGAATCTTTGTCAAAACCATTGTCTGTTATATACATAAGATTCATTTTGCTGCCTTGTTTAATGTCATAGAGTTGGTGCATCAAACAAGAATATGAACAGTTCTTATTCCAGGGGCATGATTTCTAGACTCAGAGTGAATGGATTTGAATCATGGCATTAGTATTTACTTCCTGTGTGATTCTACCTTTTGAAGCATTTTGTTTCCTCATCTGTATTTAGGAGTTTGTATGTACCTCATAGACATCTGTAAAGGATTAAATGTGGTAATATATAAAACATTCAGTTCAGTTCAGTTCAGTCACTCAGTCGTGTCCGACTCTTTGCGACCCCATGAATTGCAGCACGCCAGGCCTCCCTGTCCATCACCATCTACCGGAGTTCACTCAGATTCACGTCCATCGAGTCCATGATGCCATCCAGCCATCTCATCCTCAGTCATCCCCTTCTCCTCCTGCCCCCAATCCCTCCCAGCAACAGAGTCTTTTCCAATGAGTCAACTCTTTGCATGAGGTAGCCAAAGTACTGGAGCTTCAGCTTTAGCATCATTCCTTCCAGAGAAATCCCAGGGTTGATCTCCTTCAGAATGGACTGGTTGGATCTCCTTGCAGTCCAAGGGACCCTCAAGAGTCTTCTCCAACACCACAGTTCAAAAGCATCAATTCTTCGAACATTAGTATAGTATTAATTTGTTCCTTCCTTGGAAATTCTGTGGACAGAGGAGCCTAGCAGGCTACACTCCATGGGGTCATGGAGTCAGCCATGACTGAGCAACTGAGCACACATGACTTACAGTAAGCCCTCAATGAACTAGCTATTATTTTCACAGTGAAGTTGCATATTTTTCTCTAGATACTTTATCTGTAATTACTAGGTACTTTAAACAGAAAACTCTCTAAAATGTGTGCTCTCCAAATAGGTCATATTGATCATAAGTCCTGTCAGTACAGTTTGTGTACCTATACAATTAAATGTGCGTATCATATAGATACGCACATTTAATTGTATAAATTCACCTAGAGCCATCCTTTAGTGAAATATGTGTAAATAATATATATATATATAATTATTTTTAGGTATATACCCTAGTATATGTGTTATATTAATTTGTACCATGAAATTAAATATTACTGAGACTGTCTACTCCTCATACAATGTTTATACTTTATATGTGATTTAAATTATCTTCTATGGTCATTTTGACCCTTTTTTTTTTTTTAACCTTAAGAGACCAACTTTTGGAGAAGGCGATGGCAACCCACTCCAGTACTCTTGCCTGGAAAATCCCATGGATGGAGGAGCCTGGTAGGCTGCAGTCCATGGGATTGCTAGGAGTCGGATACGACTGAGCGACTTCACTTTCACTTTTCAGTTTCATGCATTGGAGAAGGAAATGGCAACCCACTCTAGTGTTCTTGCCTGGAGAATCCCAGGGATGGGGGAGCCTGGTGGGCTGCCATGTATAGCGTCACACAGAGTCGGACACGACTGAAGCAACTTAGCAGCAGCAGCAGCAACAGACCAACTTTAAGACTAAATCGTTTCATCAGATATAAATATCACTAGTTATATCTAAACTAATCATGTTTGTATTTATGACAGGCATTGATAATTATATATAACTGTGCACTAATAGATCTGAGTTCAGAATCAGAAGATCTGGGTATACGTCTGGACTCTGCCAGTCCCTGGAAGTGGGATTTTATTCAACAGCATCACCTCATTGAACCTGTCTTTTAATTTCTAAAACAGAGATAATAGTACCCGCATACCAGTGTTTGGAGGGGTTAAATAAGACATGAGAATGGAATCTGTAAACCGTATATCAATCTAGAAATGAAAGCTGTGATTGCTTGCCATCATTAGAGCGGCTTTACCAAACTCATGTGGAAAGCAGGTTACCTTATGCCTGTAAAGTTGGTTTTACTTGCAATCCATCCTGTACTTTTGTAATATGGAAAAGCTCTCAGTGAGGAGTCTATGAAGAATGATTCTTGGGGGATGGCAGTGAAGTAGATATATATTATCTAGTGTTTGTATATGACCATTTAAGTGCTGAGACCAAAGTTTTAGAATCCTTTGCTCTTTCAAACATAGCGTAAAATATTTAGTTCTTAGCAGTTTGGAACAGCAATAAAGGAATCCTAATTTTAGTTCTGAAGTCAGCTGGCATTTCCTTCCCTATTCAGATAAAATTATTACATACCTTTAGTGGACTATGCTGAACAAATCTAAGAACTGAGCTATTTATCCCTAGTTGATGGCTCTATTTTAATCACAAGGAAAATATGTTCCCCACCTAAGTCTCCAATAAAGTCTCTCCCTTCTTTCTCCAGATGCAAATGTAGCAGAAACAAGTGGAACATGCTTTGTTGTTACCAGAGCCAGATAAACATTAATCTAAAATTACAGTACCTAGAAGCCCAGCAAAAGGTTAGCATGTAAACTTGTAGTTCCACTCAGCTCCTTTTATCCTCTTTCTTAACTATCTTCTTATCTTTCCATATATGGCTCAAAAAATCAAAACAGTATGAAAAAGTATTCACTGAGAATCTACTTTCTCTCCTGTTCGCATCTGCCCCAACCATCACTGGCTCCTTATATATTTTTCTGGTACTTGTTTATACACACAAACACAACAGTGTAAACAGATACATTCTTACACTTATTACACAAATGGAAGCATACTCTGTATATTGTTTTGCACTTTGCTTTTTTTTGTTGAACAGTATATCTTGGAGATTTATTTTGATTTTGTTTTCATATATAGAAAGCTTTTTCATTCTTACTTAGAATACCATGATATTCCATTAGAAGTATTATACTTGCTACTGTTCATCTATTCAGTCCTCAGAGGAACATTTGAATTATTTTCAGTCTTTTGCTGACATAAACATTACTATAGTAAGCAGAAAAAAAAAGTGAATACTGTTATTTTGTACATGTGTCAGATATCTATAGGATAAATTGCCACAGTAGGATTTATGGGATGAAAGAGCAAATATATTCTTTTAAAAATAACTGTATTGTTTCAAACACATCTAAACAATAGAGAGTGGAGGCATCTGTAATATAGCCTGTTGGATTGGTCCAGGCTTCTTTACTTCTGGCCACGTGGCTTTGGGCGAGTCATTCCCCTCTTATGGGACCTTGGTGTGCTCCTCTCCAAAAGTTGGGGATTGGTCCCTGTCTCAACTGGGTGACTATCAAATTAGATACTGTGATCATCAACCTGAAATTGTCCACAACCCTGATGCCTACATGCTAGGCTCACTTGCTTTGTTTTCTTATTATCATAAAGAAACTTTTCTTTTTCTTTCTTTTTTTGATGTCTCATTCTATAAATTTTAACATCATGTAGTTTTGTGTCACACCCACCTTAATCAGGACACAAAATAGTAAGTGCATTTTTATTTTAATGAATAAAATAAAATGACTAGTTGCTGTCTACTTCAAATGTTTTGCACCCTCTCTGGACTCCCGCCAGTAACATATGAATAACTTTTTCTTGCAGCTTTGGCAAAGGATAGAGTTGATTGTTTGCTGCAATTGTTTGTTGTTACAGCATTCTCCGTGAAGAGATATAAGCAGTGGACCAGGGCTGCAGCAGCTGTCTGATCTATCTTCGCTTGATTAAAGTTGCTTAAGCCTAAAATCAGAAGCTTACAAAGAAAAATAAGTACTAAACAGAGGCTTCACATTTTAATCACATTTAAAAGTAGCTATTTTTCCCATCTGCTCCTGAAACAGACAGCTCAGTTTACAGCACTCTGACTTTCTGAATAACTAAGGAAAGCAGAAAAAGTAGTATAGGTTGAAGTTGTATATCTTTGAGATGGTAACTGCTCTTCACTAAATGTTGCCAGGTTCAGATGCACTTGTATCTTTTTTTCTCTTTTGCCTCCTGCTGCTGCTGCTACCCAGTGTCAAAATGGGGCTTCCCAGTTGGTGCAAGAATCCACCTGCCAATGCAGGAAATGCAAACTCAGCCCCTGAGTCAGGAAGATACCCTAGAGAAGAAAATGGCAACCTGCTCCAGTAATTCTTGCCTAGATTATCCCATGGACAGGGGAGTCTGGCAGACTACAGTCCATGGGGCCGCAGAGTTGGACATGACTTAGCGACTTGGCACATACGCAAAGTGTCAAAACATTTAGAAATTAATAGAATGATATTTCAGTTTTTTATTTTCATTTGAGAATTTACTAAAAAAAGAAGATTGACATGAGAAAATTGGACTAGAGTATTTTAAATGTTTTCTTTCTGTACTATAAATGTAAATCAGCCATAGATAACCAAAATAGCATTGCTTTTTACTTAGTCTGGAAACAACTGTCCTACAGGCTAGATTCAGCTAACAGGCTTGTATTATCTGTGTCAAATAATCTTTGAAAATTGGAAAGTTTTGCATTAAAATCCAAATCTCCAGCTTCTCTTGAATAATGAGAATATCTGACTACAATTACTCATATTATTGAATAACCACTATTGATTGGGATGTACACTGTAATTCATCACATTTCTATACATGGCCACTTCACTTGTTTTTCCTGCATCTTCTTCAGAGTACTATTGTCATTTAGTTTCAACAGGTTTTAATATCAACAAATCTTGTTTTTATGACCAATATTTTTAAGTTTCCATAGAGTATTTAGCAGTAGTAGTTCAGCAAAGTAAATAGTTATCATGATTGAACTATTTGTTCTCACAAACATGAGATCTGACATTTGATTTAATGGTTGACTATGTAACATAGAGGATTTTTTTTCTTAATAAATGAATGCATTTTCTTACCATTCTTTAAAATTGTCATTGATTTTCATCACTTTCCAAATAATTTTTACTTTTTCTTTCACCTGATAGATTATTCCATATCATGTCATTTGACTTCTAATATGTATCTTTAAAATACTTTAGTTGCTGAGAAACATTACAGCAAAGTTCATCAGAATTATGACCATATTTCTTCTGCATCTCAATCCCTAAGCTGACTTAACCATAAAATTTCTCATTGATTTTAATCTTCCAGATTTTCAGATCTCTGTTTATTTAGGTGTGCTTTAATCGCTTGTTCACCTAACTCCCTACACTTTTAAAATGACTCATGGTATAAACAAAGATTGAAGATGATGGTCATTGCTTTCCTTGTTAACACTCTATCAGAACTATGGAATGCTTTGAGTATGAGCACATTTAAATAAGGTTCACATCTGTATTAAAAAGAAATTCACTTAAATTGGATTTTATTGACTTTTAAAAATCAAAATTCATTTTATGACTTATCCTGTATTATTGTTGTTATCTAAGAATAAATGGTACCAGGACAAGAAATGTAAATGAAATAGGAACTAAAGATTTATGGTAAATAGTAGAGGCATGGGAGCAGAGAAGGAAGGTTTAATAAGACTTTATTATGAAAAGTATTAAACCAAATGCTATTTAAAGACAGGTTATAATTTAAACTGTGGGAAAAACAAAAATCAACACAGTGAATAACATTTTTTTTTCTTTTTTGTGATTTCTAACACAGTTGATAACACAGTATAATATCCTGTCCTTAATGTTTAACTTTCTAGCATGCTTTTAAAAGGTTCCTTTTTTGCAAAAATATGCACAGCACTTTTTCCAGCTTTCCCAATGGCCTTTCCAATCCTTTGATATTAAAATTATTATTCTTTGTAGCACCCAATGAATCATTACCCATTTTCTCTATTTCATTTTAACTGGTCTAACTGGCTTTATGTGTGACTTGAGTAGTATTCAAATATCACTTTCATTAACTTCATGAAATTCTGCATTTCCCATTATTGACTTTGAGTTAATTTGAATTACATTATTTATTGCCATAAACAGCATCCCAAAGAACATATGCATTTACATCATCCAGTGATTAAGGAAAGACTGATAGCAGAACTTTGGTCATTATGGGTAATGACAGCTCTTTTTCTTTTTTTTTTTTTTTACAGTTTTAAAATTTATTTTTAATTGGATGATAATTGCTTTACAATGTGCTGTAGGTTTCTGCCATACAAGAGCATGAATCAGCCATAAGTACGCATAAGTCCCTTCCATCTTGAACCTCCCTTCCACATCCCACCCCTCTAGGTTGTCACAGACACTGGGCTGAGCTCTCTATGTTGTACAGCAACTTCCCATTAGATATCTGTTTTACATATGGTAATAAAATTAGAGCTACCAAGGGAACATTTCATGCAAAGATGGGCTCGATAAAGGACAGAAATGGTATGGACCTAACAGAAGCAGAAGATATTAAGAAGAGGTGGCAAGAATACACAGAACTGTCCAAAAAAGATCTTCACAACCCAGATAATCATGATGATGTGATCACTCATCTAGAGCCAGACATCCTGGAATGTGAAGTCAAGAGGGCCTTAGAAAGCGTCACTATGAACAAAGCTAGTGGAGGTGATGGAATTCCAGTTGAGCTATTTCAAATCCTGAAAAATGATGCTATGAAAGTGCTGCACTCAATATGCCAGCAAATTTGGAAAACTCAGCAGTGGCCACAGGACTGGAAAAGGTTAGTTTTCATTCCAATCCCAAAGAAAGGCAATGCCAAAGAATGCTCAAACTGCCACACAGTTGCACTCATCTCACATGCTAGTAAAGTAATGCTCAAAATTCTCCAAGCCAGGCGTTAGCAATACGTGAACCATGAACTTCCTGATGTTCAAGCTGGTTTTAGAAAAGGCAGAGGAACGAGAGATCAAATTGCCAACATTCGCTGGATCATGGAAAACTCAAGAGAGTTTCAGAAAAACATCTATTTCTGCTTTCTTGACTATGCCAAAGCCTTTGACTGTGTGGATCACAATAAACTGTGGAAAATTCTGAAAGAGATGGGAATACCAGACCACCTGACCTGCCTCTTGAGAAACCTATATGCAGGTCAGGAAACAACAGTTAGAACTGGACATGGAACAACAGACTGGTTCCAAATAGGAAAAGGAGTACGTCAAGGCTGTATATTGTCCCCCTGCTTATTTAACTTCTATGCACATCATGAGTACATCATGAGAAACGCTGGGCTGGAAGAAGCACAAGCTGGAATCAAGATTGCCGGGAGAAATAGCAATAACCTCAGATATGCAGATGACACCACCTCTATGGCAGAAAGTGAAGAGGAACTAAAAAGCCTCTTGATGAAAGTGAAAGAGGAGAGTGAAAAAGTTGGCTTAAAGCTCCACATTCAGAAATCGAAGATCACGGCATGTGGTCCCATCACTTCATGGGAAATAGATGGGGAAACAGTGGAAAGAGTGTCAGACTTTATTTTGGGGGGCTCCAAAATCACTGCAGATGGTGACTGCAGCTATTAAGTTAAAAGACGCTTACTCCTTGGAAGAAAAGTTATGACCAACCTAGATAGCATATTCAAAAGCAGAGACATTACTCTGCCGACTAAGGTCCGTCTAGTCAAGGCTATGGTTTTTCCAGTGTTCATGTATGGATGTGAGAGTTGGAGTGTAAAGAAGGCTGAGTGCCGAAGAATTGATGCTTTTGAACTGTGGTGTTGGAGAAGACGCTTGAGAGTCCCTTGGACTGCAAGGAGATCCAACCAGTCCATTCTGAAGGAGATCAACCCTGGGATTTCTCTGGAAGGAATGATGCTAAAGCTGAAGCTCCAGTACTTTGGCCACCTCATGTGAAGAGTTGACTCATTGGAAAAGACTTTGATGCTGGGAGGGATTGGGGACAGGAGGAGAAGGGGACGACAGAGGATGAGATGGCTGGATGGCATCACGGACTCAATGGACATGAATCTGAGTGAACTCCGGGAGTTGGTGATGGACAGGGAGGCCTGGCATGCTGCGATTCATGGGGTCACAAAGAGTCGGACACGTATGAGCAACTGAACTAAACTAAACTGAATATGTATGTTTCAGTGCTACTGTCTCAATCCGTCCCATGCTTTCCTTGCCCCAGTTTGTCCTCAGTCTGTTCGCTATATCTGCATCTCTGTTCCTGCCCTGCAAATTGGTTCATCAGTACCATTTTTGTAAATTACATATATATGCATTAGTACGCTGTATTTGTTTTCTTCTTTCTGAGTTACTTCACTTGGGCAGGCTTTAGTGTTGAGCTGGGAAGAATATTTGAGTAGGCCACAGTCAGTGAAGTGATGAATGGAGTTAGTATTTTATCATGTGAGAACTTTGGCTTGAGTGATGAATATTCAGGTAATGAGGACTCTGTTTTGTCTTTAGTGTTCTGGATAGGGAACTATGGCTTTCTGGGTGGCAAATTCTAATATTTTCAAGTTTAATATAAAACTTCCTATCTGACATAAAGTCATCAACTATATATTTATTTCAAGTACCATATAAATGTGTATGTGACCAAGGAAACCATAAATGAAAGAGACACATGTACCCCAATGTTCATCGTAGCACTGTTTACAGTAGCTGGGATATGGAAGCAACCTAGATGTCCATCGGCAGATAAAAGGATAATAAAGCTGTGGTACATATACACAATGGAATATTACACAGCCATTAAAAAGAAGGCATGTGAATCAGTTCTAATGAGGTGGCTAAAACTGGAGCCTATTATACAAGTGACGTAAGTCAGAAAGAATATTAACACATGTATATGGAATTTAGAAAGATGGTAAAATGAACCTATATGCGAGACAGCAAAAGAGACACAGATGTAAAGAACAGACTTTTGGACTCTGTGGGAGAAGGTGAGGGTGGGATAATTTGAGAAGATAGCATTAAAACATGTATATTATCATACGTGAAATAGATTGCCAGTCCAGGTTGGATGCATGAGACAGGGCAGTCAGGGCCAGTACACTGGGATGACCCTGAGGGATGGGATGCAGAGGGAGGTGCGGGGGGGGGCGGTTCAGGATGGGGGAAACATATATACCCATGGCTGATTCATGTCAATGTATGGCAAAAACCAGTACAATATTGTAAAGTAATTCAGTTCTCTTCAGTTCAGTCATTCAGTCATGTCCAAATCTTTGCAACCCCATGAACTACAGCACGCCAGGCCTCCCTGTCTATCAACTCCTGGAGTCCACCCAAACTTATGTCTATTGAGTTGGTGATGCCATCCAGCCATCTTATCCTCTGTTGACCCCTTCTCCTCCTGCCCTCAATCTTTACCAGCATCAGGGTCTTTTCAAATGAAGTCAGCTCTTCGCATGAGGTGGCCAAAGTATTGCAGTTTCAGCTTCAACATCAGTCCTTCCAATGAACATCCAGGACTGATCTCCTTTAGATGGACTGGTTGGATCTCCTTGCAGTCCAAGGGACTCTCAAGAGTCTTCTCCACAGTTCAAAAGCATCAATTCTTTGGTGCTCAGCTTTCTTTATACTCCAGCACTCACGTCCATACATGACCACTGGAAAACCATAGCCTTGACTACACAGACCTTTGTTGCCAAAGTAATGTCTCCGCTTTTGAATATGCTATCTAGGTTGGTCATAACTTTCCTTCCAAGGAGCAAGCATCTTTTAATTTTATGGCTGCCAGTCACCATCTACAGTGATTTTGAAGCCCAGAAAAATAAAGTCTGACACTATTTCCACTGTTTCCCCATCTATTTCCCATGAGGTGATGGAATGGATGCCATAATCTTAATTTTCTGAATGTTGAGATTTCAGCCATCTTTTTCACTCTTCTCTTTCACCTTCATGAAGAGGCTGTTTAGTTCCTCTTCAATTTCTGCCATAAGGGTGGTATCATCTGCATATCTGAGGTTACTGATATTTCTCCCAGCAATCTTGATTCCAGCTTGTGTTTCTTCCAGTCCAGCTTTTCTCATGATGACTCTGCATAGAAGTTAAATAAGCAGGGTGCCTAGAGGCACTCCTTTTCCTATTTGGAACCAGTCTGTTGTTCCATGTCCAGTCCTAACTATTGCTTCCTGACCTCCACACAGGTTTCTCAAGAGGCAGGTCAGGTGGTCTGGTATTCCCATCTCTTTCAGAATTTTCCACAGTTTATTGTAATCACACAGTCAAAGGCTTTGGCATAGTCAATAAAGCAGAAATAGATGTTTTTCTGAAACTCTCTTGCTTTTTTGATGATCAGTGGATGTTGGCAATTTGATTTCTGATTCCTCTGCCTCTTCTAAAACCAGCTTGAACATCTGAAAGTTCACGGTTCATGTATTGCTAAAGCCTGGCTTGGAGAATTTTAAGCATCACTTTACTAGTGTGTTGAGATGAGTGCAATTGTGCAGTAG
>NW_017217829.1:0-12280 GCF_001704415.2 Capra hircus | reverse complement strand
AGGGAAAGGATCCCTCCTCTCGAGCTAGGAGGCGGGAAACGGGCTCCTCTGGATGTGGGGCGGGACTCTCGTGCTTCCTCTCGAGTGGAGACGGTTATGTCGGGGAACTTCTTGAGTTGCAGCAAGGGTGTGAAGGACCCTTTGGAAGTTCCAGAGGATAGGTGTGATTAGCCTCGAGACGCCTCAGGAAAATGGGCCTCATCTGGCCTGGAGGGGAGACCTCCTGGATTTTTCTCGAGTTGCGGCAGGTGCTGTCGACTTACGTCGGGGACTTCAGGGACCAGATCTGGTGGCCTCAGGAAAGGCCAGTCCCCTTGCGAGTTGCTCGGGGCCTCTTGGGTTTCCTCTCCCGTCGATTCCGGGGCCTAAGACCTTGTGTGGAGTCGGTGCCGGAACGTGAGGATTCCTCTCCAGTGCGGACATGGATCTTGGGGTTCTTCTGGAGTCTCCCCAGGTTAGTCAGTCCTAGTCTCGAGTGGGGGCATGCACGTTCAATTTCCTCCCGATCTGTGGAAGCAGTGTCACACTTCCCTTAGCATGTATCAAGGATCTGCAGCTTTCCCTCGAGGCTTTCCAATGAGGCTTTTCCCACGAGGGATTTTCCTCAGGGCTGTCCCACGTGCCACCGTGGTGTGAGTCGATCCTCGGCTTAAAAGTCGAGGCAGTGCAGGGAAAACAGGTTTCCCTGGAATTGACAGAGACATCTGGGGACTCTGGGAATGGTGGAACGACCCTGGAGTTTCTCTAGCCTTTCCTGTGGAGAGGGCCTCCTCTTGAGATGCGACTGGAACGCCGGGAATGCTTTCCAGACCACGCAGGGAAAGGATCCCTCCTCTCGAGCTATGAGGTGGAAACAGTGCTCCTCTGAAAGTGGCGGGAAGATCTTGATACTCTCGAGTGTAGACGGGTATGTCAGAGAACTCCTTGAGTTGCAGCAAGGGTGTGAAGGACCCTTTGGAAGTTCCAGAGGTTAGGTGTGATTAGCCTCGAGACGCCTCAGCGGAAATGGGGCTCATCTCGCCTTTAAGGATGCCAAGATCCATGTCAGCACTGGAGAGGAAACCTCAGGTTCTGGCACCGACTCCACACAAGTTCTTAGGCCCCGGCATCGACGGGAGAGGAATCCCGAGAGGCCCCGAGCAACTCGCATGGGGACTGGCCTTCCTGAGGCCACCAGAGCGGGTCCCTGAGATCCCCGACGTAAGACGAGAGCACCTGTCGCAACTCGAGAAAATCCAAGAGGTTCTCCCCTCCAGGCGAGATGAGGCCCATTTCCGCTGAGGCGTCTCGAGGCTAATCACATCTAACATCTGGAACTTACAAAGGGTCCCTCACACCCTTGCTGCAACTCAAGAAGTTCCCCGACATACCCGTCTCCATTCGAGAGGAAGCACGAGAGTCCGCCCACAAACTGAGGAGCCCCATTTCCGTCTCCAGGCTCGAGAGGAGGAATCCTTTCCCTGCGTGGGGGGAAAGAATTCCCGCTTCCGGTTGCATCTCAAGAAGAGGCGCTCTCCACAGGAAAGGCGAGAGGAACTCCAGGGTCATGCCACCATTCCCAGAGACCCCAGATTCTCAGTCCATTTCAGGGAAACCGGTTTTCCCTGCACTGCCTCGACTTTCAAGCGAGGATCGACTCGCACCACGGTGGCACGTGGGACAGCCCTGTGGGAAAGCCTCGTGGGAAAGCCTCGAGAAAGCCCCTTGAAGCGAAGGGAATCGACACTGCTGCCAGAGAAGGAAAGCGCACGTGCATCCCCCACTCGAGACGAGGACTGACTCCCTGGGGAGACTCCAGAAGTACCCCAAGATCCATGTCAGCACTGGACAGGAATCCTCAGGTTCCGGCACCGACTCCACACAAGGTCTTAGGCCCGGCATCGACGGGGAGGAATCCCGAGAGGCCCCCGAGCAACTCGCATGGGGACTGGCCTTTCCTGAGGCCACCAGAGCGGGTCCCTGAGGTCCCGTCGTAAGTCGAGAGCACCTGCCGCAACTCGAGAAATCCAGGAGGTTCTCCCTCCAGGCGAGATGAGGCCATTTCCGCTGAGCCGTCTCGAGGCTAATCACACCTAACCTCGGAACTTCCAAAGGGTCCTTCACACCCTTGCTGCAACTCAAGAAGTTCCCCGACATAACCCGTTTCCACTCGAAAAGAAAACCGCGAGTCCCGCCCACATCCAGTGGAGCCCCGTTTCCGCCTCCTGGCTCGAGAGGAGGGATCCTTCCCCTGCGTGATCGGGAATAAACTCCCGGCTTTCCCGTCGCATCTCAAGAGGAGGCGCTCTCCACAGGAAAGGAGAGAGGAAACTCCAGGGTCGTGCCACCATTCCCAGAGTCCCCCAGATGCCTCAGTCCATTCCAGGGAAAACTGTTTTCCCTGCACTGTCTCGACTTTCAAGCCGAGGATCGACTCACACCACGGTGGCTCGTGGGACAGCCCTGTAGGAAAGCCTCGTGGAAAAGCCCTCCTGGGAAAGCCTCGAGGAAAAGCCACAAATCCCTTGATCCACGGCGAAGGGAAGTGTGACACTGCTGCTACAGCTCGGGAGGAAATCGCACGTGCATGCCCCCACTCGAGACGAGGACTGTCTACCCTGGGGAGACTCCAGAAGTACCCCAAGATCCATGTCAGCACTGGAGAGGAATCCTCAGGTTCCGGCACCGATCTCCACACAAGGTCTTAGGCCCCGGCTTCGACGGGATAGGAATCCCGAGAGGCCCCCCGAGCATCTCGCATGGGGACTGGCCTTTCCTGTGGCCACCAGAGAGGGGTCCCTGAGGTCCTTGTGGTAAGTCGAGAGCACCTGCCGCAACTCGAGAAAATCCAGGAGGTTCTCTCCTCCAGGCGAGATGACGCCCATTTCCGCTGAGCCGTCTCGAGGCTAATCACACCTAACCTCGGGAACTTCCAAAGGGTCCTTCAACCCTTGCTGCAACTCAAGAAGTTCCCCCTACATACCCGTCTCCTCTCGAGAGGAAGCACGAGAGTTCCCGCCCACATCCAGAGGAGCCCCAGTTTCCGCCTCCTAGCTCGAGAGGAGGGATCCTTATCCTGCGTGGTCGGGAAAGAATTCCCCGCGTTCCCGTCGCTTCTCAAGAGGAGGCGCTCTCCACAGGAAAGGCGAGAGGAACTCCAGGGTCGTGCCACCATTCCCAGAGTCCCCAGATGTCTCAGTCCATTCAAGGGAAACCTGTTTTCCCTGCACTGCCATCGACTTTCAAGCCGAGGATCGACCCACACCACGGTGGCACGTGGGACAGCCCTGTGGGAAAACCTTCGTGTGGAAAGCCTCCTGTGAAAGCCTCAAGGGAAAGCCACAGATCCCTTGATCCACGCGAAGGGAAGCGTGATACTGCTGCTACAGCTTGGGAGGAAATCGCACGTGCATGCCCAAACTCGAGACGAGGACTGGCTCCCCTGGGGAGACTCCAGAAGTACCCCAAGATCCATGTCAGCACTGGAGAGGAATCCTCAGGTTCCGGCAACCAACTCCACACTAGGTCTTAGGCACCAGGCATCGACGGGAGAGGAATCCCCAGAAGACCCCAAGCAACTCGCATGGGACTGGCCTTTCCTGATGCCAGCATGGCGGGTCCCTGAGGTCCCCGTCGTAAGTCGAGAGCACCAGCCGCAACTCGAGAAAATCCAGGAGGTTCTCCCCTCCAAGCGAGATGAGGCCCATTTCCGCTGAGGCGTCTCGAGGCTAATCACACCTAAACTCTGGAACTTCCAAAGGGTCCTTCACACCCTTGCTGCAACTCAAAAAGTTCCCCGACATACCCGTCTGCCACTCGAGATGAAGCACGAGAGTCCCGCCCACATCCAGAGGAGCCCCGTTTCCGACTCCTAGCTCGAGCCTAGGGATCCTTTCCCTGCGTGGTCGGGAAAGAATTCCTGGTGTTCCCGTCGCATCTCAAGAGGAGGCGCTCTCCACAGGAAAGGCGAGACGAACTCCAGGGTCGTGCCAACCATTCCCCAGAGTACCCCAGATATCTCAGTCCATTCCAGGGAATCCTGTTTTACCCTGCACTGCCTCGACTTTCAAGCGAGGATCGACTCACACCACGGTGGCTACGTGGGACAGCCCTGTGGGAAAGCCTCGTGGAAGCCTCGTGGGAATGCCTCGAGGGAATGCCACAGATCCCTTGATCCACGCGAAGGGAAGCGCGACACTGCTGCTACAGCTCGGGAGGAAAGAGCACGTGCATGCCCCCACTCGAGACGAGGACTGATTCCCCTGGGGAGACTCCAGAAGTACCCCAAGATCCATGTCAGCACTGGAGAGGAATCCTCAGGTTCCGGCACCGACTTCCACACAAGGTCTTAGGCCCCGGCATCGACGGGAGAGGAATCCCGAAGAGGCCCCCGAGCAACTCTGCATGTGGACTGGCCTTTCCTGAGGCCACCAGAGCGGGTCCCTGAGGTCCCCGACGTAAGTCGAGAGCACCTGCCGCAGCTCGAGAAATTCCAGGAGGTTCTCCCCTCCAGGCGAGATGACGCCCATTTCCGCTGAGGCGTCTCGAGGCTAATCACACCTAACCTCTGGAACTTCCAAAGGGTCCTTCACACCCTTGCTGCAACTCAAGAAGTTCCCCGACTATACCCGTCTCCACTCGAGAGGAAGCTCGAGAGTCCCGCCCACATCCAGAGGAGCCCCCGTTTCCGCCTCCTAGCTCGAGAGGAGGGATCCTTTCCCTGCGTGGTCGGGAAAGAATTCCCGGTGTTCCCGTCGCATCTCAAGAGGAGGCGCTCTCCACAAGGAAAGGCGAGAGGAACTTCCAGGGTCGTGCCACCATTCCCAGAGTCCCCCAGATGTCTCAGTCCATTCCAGGGAAACCTGTTTTCCCTGCACTGCCTCGAATTTCAAGCCGAGGATCGACACACACCACGGTGGCACGTGGGACAGCCCTGGCAGTACAGGCCCTGAGGGAAAGCCTCGTGGGAAAGCCTCGACGGGAAAAGCCACAGATCCCTTGATCCACGCGAAGGAAAGCGTGACACTGCTGCTACAGCCTGGGAGGAAATCGCACGTGCATGCCCCCACTCGAGACGAGGACTGACTCCCCTGTGGGAGACTGCCAGAGGTACCCCAAGATCCATGTCAGCACTGGAGAGGAATCCTCAGGTTCCTGGCACCCGACTCCACACAAGGTCTTAGGCCCCGGCATCGACGGGAGAGGAATCCCGAGAGGCCCCGAGCAACTCGCGTGGGGACTGGCCTTTCCTGAGGCCTCCAGAGCGGGTCCCTGAGGATCCCCTGTCGTAAGTCGAGAGCACCTGCCGCAACTCGAGAAAATCCAGGAGGTTCTCCACTCCAGGCGAGATGAGGCCCATTTCAGCTGAGGCGTCTCGAGGCTAATCACACCTAAACCTCTGGAACTTCCAAAGGGTCCTTCACACCCTTGCTGCAACTCAAGAAGTTCCCCGACATACCCGTCTCCAAACGTGAGGAAGCACGAGAGTCCAGCCCACATCCAGAGGAGCCCCGTTTCCGCCTCCTAGCTCGAGAGGAGGGATCCTTTCCCTGCGTGGTGGGGAAAGAATTCCCCGTGTTCCCGTCGCAACTCAAGAGGAGGTGCTCTCCACAGGAAAGGCGAGAGGAACTCCAGGGTCGTGCCACCATTCCCAGAGTCCCCTAGATGTCTCAGTCCATTGTTTTCCCTGCACTGCCTCGACTTTCAAGCCGAGGTTCGACTCACACCACGGTGCCACGTGGGACAGCCCTGTGGGAAAGCCTCATGGGAAAGCCTCGTGGGAAAGACTCGAGGGAAAGCCACAGATCCCTTGATCCACGCGAAGGAAAGCGTGGCACTGCTTCTACAGCTCGGGAGGAAATCGCACGTGCATGCCCCCACTCGAGACGAGAACTGACTCCCCTGGGAGACTTCAAAAGTTCCCCAAGATTCATGTCAGCACTGGAGAGGAATCCTCAGGTTCCGGCACCGACTCCACACAAGGTCTTAGACCCCGGCATCGACGGGAGAGAAATCCCGAGAGGCCCCGAGCAACTCGCATGGGGACTGGCCTTTCCTGAGGCCACCAGAGCGGGTCCCTGAGGTCCCACTCGTAAGTGCGAGAGCACCTGCCTCAACTAGAGAAAATCCAGGAGGTTCTCCCCTCCAGGCGAGATGAGGCCCATTTCCGCAGAGGCGTCTCGAGGCTAATCACATCTAACATCTGGAACTTCCAAAGGGTCCTTCACACCCTTGCTGCAACTCAAGAAGTTCCCCGACATACCCGTCTCCACTCGAGAGGAAGCACGAGAGTCCCACCCACATCCAGTGGAGTCCGGTTTCCCCCTCCTAGCTCGAGATGAGGGATCCTTTCCCTGCATGGTCGGGAAAGAATTTCCGGCCTTCCCGTCGCATCTCAAGAGGACGCGCTCTCCACAGGAAAGTCGAGAGGAACTCCTTGGTTGTGCCACCATTCCCAGAGTCCCCCAGATGTCTCAGTCCATTCCAGGGAAACCTGTTCTCCCTGCACTGCCTCGACTTTCAAGCCGAGGTTCGACTCACACCACGGTGGCACATGGGACAGCCCTGTGGGAAAGCCTCGTGGGAAAGCCTCGAGGGCAAAGCCACAGATCCCTTGATCCACGCGGAGGGAAGCGTGACACTGCTTCTACAACTCGGGAGGAAAGCGCACGTGCATGGCCCCCACTCGAGACGAGGACTGACTCCCCTGGGGAGACTCCAGAAGTACCCCAAGATCCATGTCAGCACTGGAGAGGAATCCTCAGGTTCCGGCACCGACACCACACATGGTCTTGTGCCCCGTCATCGATGGGAGAATATCCGGAGACACCCCCGAGCAACTCCCATGGGGACAGGCCTTTCCTGAGGCCACCAGACCGGGTCCCTGAGGTCCCCGTCGTAACTCGAAAGCACCTGCCGCAACTCGAGAGAATTCAGGAGGTTCTCCCGTCCAGGCGAGATGATGCCCATTTCCGTTGAGGCATCTCGAGGCTAATCACACCTAACCTCTGGAACTTCCAGAGGGTCCTTCAGACCCTTGCTGCACCTCAAGAAGTTCCCCAACATACTCGTCTCCACTCGAGAGAAAGCACGAGAACCCCGCCGACATCCAGAGGAGCCCCGTTTCCGCCTCATAGCTCGAGAGGAGGGATCCTTTCCCTGCGTGGTCGGGACAGAATTCCCGGCGTTCCCGTCGCATCTCAAGAGGAGGCGCTCTCCACTGGAAATTCGAGAGGAATTCCAGGGTCGTGTCACCATTCCCAGAGTCCCCCAGATATCTCCGTCCATTCCAGGGAAACCTGTTTTCACTGCACTGCCTCGACTTTCAAGCCGAGGATCGACTCACACAACGGTGGCACGTGGGACAGACCAGTGGGAAAGCCTCGTGGTAAAGCCTCGAGGGAAGGCTTCGAGGGAAAGCCACAGATCCCTTGATCCACGCGAAGGGAAACGTGACACTGCCGCTACAACTCGGGAGGAAATGGCACCTGCATGCCCCCAATGGAGACGAGTACTGACTCCCCTGGGGAGACTCCAGAAGTACCCCAAGATCCATGTCAGCACGGGAGAGGAATCTTAAGGTTCCGGCACCGACTCCACACAAGGTCTTAGGCCCCGCCATCGACGGGAGAGGAATACCGAGAGGCCCCCGAGCAACTCGCATGGGGACTGGCCTTTTCTGAGGCCACCAGAGCGGGTCTCTGAGGTCCCCGACCTAAGTCGAGAGCACCTGCCGCAACTCGAGAAAATCCAGGAGGTTCTCCCCTCCGGGCGAGATGAGGCCCATTTCCGCTGAGGCGTCTCGAGGCTAATCACATCTTACCTCTGGAACTTCGAAAGCGTCCTTCACAGCCCTTGTTGCAACCTAAGAAGTTCCCCGACATACCCGTCTCCACTCGAGAGGAAGCACGAGAGTCCCGCCCACATCCAGAGGAGCCCCGTTTCCGACTCCTAGGTCGAGAGGAGGGATCCTTTCCCTGCGTGGTCGGGAAAGAATTCCCGGCGTTCCCGTCGCATCTCAAGAGGAGGCGCTCTGCACAGGAAAGGCGAGAGGAACTCCAGGGTCGTGCCACATTCCCAGAGTCCCCCAGATGTCTCAGTCCATTCCAGGGAAACCTGTTTTCCCTGCACTGCCTCGACTTTCAAGCCGAGGATCAACTCACACCACGGTGGCACTTGGGACAGCCCTTTGCGAAAGCCTCCTGGGAAAGCCACAGATCCCTTGATATACGCGAAGGGAAGCGTGACACTGCTGCTACAGCTCGGGAGGAAAGCGCAAATGTATGCCCCCTCTCGAGACGAGGACTGACTCCCCTGGAGAGACTCCAGAAGTACCCCAAGATCCATGTCAGCACTGGAGAGGAATCCTCAGGTTCCGGCACCGACTCCACACAAGATCTTTGGCCCGGCATCGAGGGGAGAGGAATCCCGAGAGGCCCCAGAGCAACTCGCATGGGGACTGGCCTTTCCTGAGGCCACCAGAGCGTGTCCCTGAGGTCCCCGTCGTAAGTCGAGAGCACCTGCCGCAACTCGAGAAAATCCAGGAGGTTCTCACCTCCAGGCGAGATGAGGCCCATTTCCGCTGAGGCGTCTCGAGACTAATCACACCTAACCTCTGGAACTTCCAAAGGGTCCTTCACACCCTTGCTGCAACTCAGGAAGATCCCCGACATACCCGTCTCCACTCGAGAGGAAGAACAAGAGTCCCGCCCACATCCAGAGGAGCCACGTTTCCGCCTCCTAGCTCGAGAGGAGGGATCCTTTCCCTGCGTGGTCGTGAAAGAATTCCCGGCGTCCCGTCGCATCTCAAGAGGAGGTGCTCTCCACAGGAAAGGCGAGAGGAACTCCAGGGTCGTGCAACCATTCCCAGAGTCCCCCAGATGTCTCAGTCCATTCCAGGGAAACCTGTTTTCCCTGCCCTGCCTCGACTTTCAAGCCGAGGATCGGACTCACACCACGGTGGCACGTGGGACAGCCCTGTGGATAAGACTCGTGGGAAAGCCCTGTGGGAAAGCCTAGTGTGAAAGTCACAGTGGAACTCGAGGGTCGTGCCACCATTCCCAGAGTCCGCCAGGAAATTCCTTGTCGGGAATTTTATTGGCCTTCCGCGTAAACCTAGCTATTCAGCCTTTTCCCTCCAGTTAATCTTCTTACTACCCTATAATTTCTTAATCTAATCTTACATTAATAAATACACAAGACTTTCCACGTCAACGCCGTCCATCCGTCGAATTCCCTGGATGCAGCGTGGCTGGACACCGGCACACTGAGATATCTGGGGGACTCTTGGAATGATGGCACGACACTGGAGTTTCTCTCGCCTTTCCTGTGGAGAGCGCCTCCTCATGAGATGCGACGGGAACACCGGGAATTCTTTCCGGAACATACAGGGAAAGGATACCTGACCGCGAGGTACGAGGCTGAAACGGGGCTCCTCTGGATGTGGTCGGGACTCTTGTTCTTCCTCTCGAGTGGAGAGGGGTATGTCGGGGATCTTCTTGAGTTGCAGCAAGGGTGTGAAGGACCCTTTGGAAGTTCCAGAGGTTAGGTGTGATTAGACTCGAGACGCCTCAGCGGAAATGGGCCTCATTTCGACTGCAGGGGAGAACCTCCTGGGTTTTCTCGAGTTTCAGCAGGTGCTCTCCAGTTACGACCGGGACTTATGTAACCCGCTCTGGTCCGCTCAGGTAATGCCAGTCGACTTGGAGTTGCTAAGGGGCCTCTCGGGATTCCTCTCCGGTCGATGACGGGGCCTAAGACCTTGTTTGGAATCGGTGCCCGAACCTGAGGTTTCCTCTCCAGTGCTGACATGGATCTTGGGGTACTACTGGAGTCTCCACAGGGTAGTCATCTTCATCTCCAATGGGGGCATGCACGTGCGCTTTTCTCCCGAGCATTAGGAGCACAGTCAATTTTCCCGTTGGGTTGATCAAGGGGTTTCTTGTTTTCCCTCGAGGCTTTCCCACGAGGCTTTCCCACGAGGCTTTCCCACAGGGCTGTCCCACGTGCCACCATCGTGTGAGTCAGTCCTCCCCGTGAACGTCGAGGCAGTGAAGGGTAAACAAGTTCCTCTGGAAAGGACTGAGACATCTGGGGGACTCTTGGAATGGTGGAACGACCCTGGAGTTCCTCTCACCTTTCTTGTGGAGCGTGCCTCCTCTTGAGATGCGACAGGTACGACAGGAATTTTTCCCGGCCAATCAGGGAAAGGATCCCTCATTTTGAGCCAGGAGGGGGAATTGGGGCTCCTCTGGATGTGGGTGGTACCCTGGTGATTCCTATGGAGTGGCGACGGGTCTCTCCTGGAACCTCTTGAGTTGCAGCTAGGGTGTGAAGGACCCTTTGGAAGTTCCAGAGGTTAGGTGTGATTAGCGTCGAGACGCCTCAGCGGAAATGGGCCTCATCTCGCCTGGAGGGGAGAACCTAATGGATTTTCTCTAGTTGCGGCAGGTGCTCTCGACTTACGACGGGGACCTCAGGGACCCGCTCTAGTGGCCTCAGGAAGGGCCAGGAGCCATGCGAGTTCCTCGGGGGCCTCTCAGGATTCCTCTCCCTTCGATGCCGGGGCCTAAGACCTTGTATGGAGTCGGTGCCGGAACCGGAGGATTCCTCTCCAGTGTGGACATGGATCTTGGGGTACTTCTGGAGTCTCCCAGGGGAGTTAGTCGTCGTCTTGTGTGGGGGCATGAACGTGCGCTTTCCTCCCGAGCTGTAGCAGCAGTGTCACGCTTCCCTTTGCATGGATCAAGGGATCTGTGGCTTTCCCTCGTGGCTTTCCCACGAGGCTTTCCCACAGGGCTGTTTCATGTGCCATCCTGGTGTGAGTCGATCTTCGGCTAGAAATTCGAGGCAGTGCAGGGAAATCAGGTTTCCCTGAAATGGACTGAGACATCTGGGGGACTCTGGGAATGGTGGCACGACCCTGGAGTTCCTCTCGCCTTTCCTGTGGAGAGCGCCTCCTCTTGAGATGCGCCAGGAACGCCAGGAATTCTTTCCTGTCTACGCAGGGAAAGGATCCCTCCTCTCGAGCTAGGAGGCGGAAACGGGGCTCCTCTGGATGTGGGCGGGTCTCTGGTGCTTCCTCTCGTGTGGAGACGGGTATGTCGGGTGAACTTCTTGAGTTGCAGCAAGGGTGTGATGGACCCTTTGGAAGTTCCAGAGGTTAGGTGTGATTAGACTCGAGACGCCTCAGCGGAAATGGGCCTCATCTCGCCTGCAGGGGAGAACCTCCTGCGATTTTCTCGAGTTTCAGCAGGTGCTCTCCAGTTACGACCGGGACTTATGTAACCCGCTCTGGTCCACTCAGGAAATGCCAGTCGACTTGCGAGTTGCTAAGGGGCCTCTCGGGATTCCTCTCCGGTCGATGACGGGGCCTAAGACCTTGTTTGGAGTCGGTGCCCGAACCTGGAGGTTTCCTCTCCAGTGCTAACATGGATCTTGGGGTACTACTGGAGTCTCCACAGGGGAGTCATCTTCGTCTCCAATGGGGGCATGCACGTGCGCTTTTCTCCCGAGCATTAGGAGGAGAGTCAATTTTCCCGTTGGGTTGATCAAGGGGTTTCTTGTCTTTCCCTCGAGGCTTTCCCACGAGGCTTTCCCACAGGGCTGTCCCACGTGCCACCATCGTGTGTGTCGGTCCTCCGCGTGAACGTCGAGGCAGTGCAGGGTAAACAAGTTCCTCTGAAAGGACTGAGACATCTGGGGGACTCTTGGAATGGTGGAACGACCCTGGAGTTCCTCTCACCTTTCTTGTGGAGCGTGCCTCCTCTTGAGATGCGACAGGTACGACAGGAATTCTTTCCCGGCCAATCAGGGAAAGGATCCCTCACATTGAGCTAGGAGGGGGAATTGGGGCTCCTCTGGATGTGGGTGGTACCCTGGTGATTCCTATGTAGTGGCGACGGGTCTCTCGTGGAACTTCTTGAGTTGCAGCTATGGTGTGAAGGACCCTTTGGAAGTTCCAGAGTTAGGTGTGATTAGCCTCGAGACGTCTCAGTGGAAATGGCTTCATCTCGCCTGAAGGGGAGAATCTCCTTCATTTTCTCGAGTTGTGGCAGGTGCTCTCGACTTACGACGGGGACCTCAGGGACCCGTTCTGTTGGCCTTAGGAAAGACCAGTTCCCATGTGAGTTGCTAGAGGGCCTCTCGGGATTCCTCACCGCGGGAGATGCCGGGGCCCAAGACCTTTGTGTGAGAGGGGGGCCAGAACCTGAGTATTCCTCTCCAGTGCTGACATGTTTTGGGATACTTCTGAAGTCTCCCAAGGGGAATCAGTCCTCGTCTCGAGTGGGGCATGCGCATG
>NW_017217828.1:0-22714 GCF_001704415.2 Capra hircus | reverse complement strand
TGTGTGGACGGGCCGGGGGAAGCTTGGAGGATCCTCCGCCAGTGCTGACATGGATTTTGTGGTACTTTCTCGAGTCTCCACAATGGAAGTCAGGCCCTCGTCTCAGTGGGCATGAGCGTGCCTTTCGCTCCCATGCTGTTAGCAGGCTCAGTGTCACCTTCCCCATGCCTGGACAAGGGATCTGTGGCTTTCCCTGCGAGTCTTTTCCAACAGGCTTTCCACAGGGGTCGCACGTGTGACAGTGGTGTGAGTCGATCCTCGGCATGAAGGCCAAGGCAATGCAGGGAAAACAGGTTCCTGTGGAATGGACTGAGACATCTGGGTGAGTCTCGGATGGTGGCACGACCCTGCAGTTCCTCTCCCCTTACCTTTGGAGAGCGCCTCCTCTTGAGATGCGATGGGAAATGCCGGGAATTCTTTCCGAACAATCAGGGAAAGGATCGCTCATCTCGAGCTACGAGCCGGAAACGGAGCTCCTCTGGATGTGGCCGGAACACTCGTGCTTCCTCTTGAGTGGAGACGGGTATGTCGGGGAACTTCTCGAGTTGCAGCATGACTGTGAAAGACTCTTTGGAAGTTCCAGAGGTCACGGTGTGATTAGCCTCGAGACACCTCAGGGGAAACGGGCCTCATCTCGCCTGGAGGAGGACCGCCTGGATTTTACCGAGTTGCGGCAGGTGCTCTCGACTTACGACGGGGACCTCAGGGACCCGCTCTGGTGACCACAGGAAAGGCCAGTCCCCATGCGAGTTGCTAGAGGGCCTTTCGCTATTCCACTCCCGTCGATGCCAGGGCCTAAGACCTTGTGTGGAGTCGGGGCCGGAATCTGAGGATTCCTCTCCAAGGCTGACATGCATGTTGGGGTACTTCTGGAGTCTCCCAAGGGGAGTCAGTCCTCGTCTCGAGTGGGGGATGCACGTGCGCTTTCCTCCCGTGCTGTAGCAGCAGTGTCACGCTTCCCTTCGCGTGGATCAAGGGACCTGTGGCTTTCCCTCAAGGCTTTCCACGAGACTTTCCCACAGGGCCCCACGTGCCACCGTGGTGTGAGTCGATCCTTGGCGTGAAAGTCGAAGCAGTGCAGGGAAAACAGGATCCTCTGGAATGGACTGAGATATCTGGGGACTCTTGGAATGGTGGCACGACCCATGAGTTCTTCTCGCCTTTCCTGTGCAGTGGGCCTCCTCTTGAGAAGCTTCGGAAACGTCGGGAATTCTATCCCGAGGAAGCAGGGAAGGATCCCTCATCTTTAGCTTGGAGGCGGAAACGGAGCTCCTCTGGATGTGGCCGGGACCATCGTGCTTCCTCTGGAGTGGAGACGGGTGTGTCGGGAACTTCTTGAGTTGCAGCTAAGGTGTGAAGGAACCTTTGGAAGTTCCAGAGGTTAGGTGTGATTAGCCTCGAGACGCCTCAGCGGAAATGGGCCTCATCTCGCCTGGAGGGGAGAACCTCCTGGATTTTCTCGAGTGTGGCAGGTGCTCTAGAATTACGACGGGACCTCAGGGACCTCTCCGGTGTCCTGAGAAAGGCCAGTCCCCATGCGAGTTGTTCGATGGCCTCTCGGGATTCCTTTCCCGTTGATGCCGGGGTCTGAGACCTTGTACGGAGTCGGTGCCGGAACCTGAGGATTCCTCTCCAGTGCTGACATGGATCTTGGGGTACTACTGGAGTCTCCCGAGGGGAGTCAGTCCTCGTCTCGAGTGGGGGCATGCACGAGCGCTTTCCTCCCGAGCTGTAGCAGCAGTGTCACGCTTCCTTCGCGTGAATCAAGGGATCTGTGGCTTTCCCTCAAGGCTTTCCCACGAGGCTTTCCCACAGGGCTGTCCCACGTACCACCGTGGTGTGAGTTGATCCTCGGCTTGAAAGTCGAGGCAGTGCAGGGAAAACAGGATTTCCTGGAATTGACTGAGACATCTGGGGGACTCTGGGAATGGTGGCATGACAGGGAGTTCCTCTCCCCTTTCCTGTGGAGAGCGACTCCCGAGAATTCTTTCGCGATCACGCTGGGAAAGGATCCTCCTCTCGAGCTATGAGACGGAAACGGGGTCCTCTGGATGTGGGCGGGACTCTCGTGCCTCCTCTCGAGTGGAGACGGGTATGTCGGGGAACTTCTTGAGTTGCGGCAAGGGTGTGAAAGACCCTTTGGAATTTCCAGAGGTTAGGTGTGATTAGCCTCGAGACGCCCCAGCGGAAATGGGCCCATCTCTCCTGGAAGGGACAACCACCTGGATTTTCTCAAGTTGCGGCAGGTGCTCTCGACCTTTGATGGGGACCTCAGGGAACCGCTCTGGTGGCCTGAGGAAATGCCAGTCCCCATGCGAGTTGCACGGTGGCCTCTCAGGATTCCTCTCCCGTCGATGCCGGGGCCTAAGACCTTGTTTGGAGTCGGTGCCAGAACCAGAGGATTCCGCTCCAGTGCTGACATGGATCTTGGGTACTTCTGGAGGTCTCCCCAGGGGAGTCAGTCCTCGTCTCGAGTGGGGGCATGCACGTGTGCTTTCCTCCCGCAGCTGTAGCAGCAGTGTCACGCTTCCCTTCGCCTGGATCAAGGGATCTGTAGGCTTTCCTCGAGGCTTTCCCAGAGAGCTTTCCCACGAGGCTTTCCCACAGGGCTGTCCCACGTGCCACCGTGGTGAAAGTCGATCCCTGCGCTTGAAAGTCGAAGCAGTGCAGGGAAAACAGGTTTCCCTGGAATGGACTGAGACATCTGGGGGACTCTGGAATGGTGTCACGACCCTGGACTTCCTCTCGCCTTTCCTGTGCGAGAGCACCTCCTCTTGAGATGCAACGGGAACGACCGGAAATTCTTTCCCACACGCAGGGAAGGATCCCTCTCTTCTCGCTTAGGAGGCGGAAACGGGGCTTCCTCTGGATGTGGCCGGGACCCTCGTCCTTCCTCTGCGAGTGGAGACGGGTGTGCTCGCGGGAACTTCTTCGAGGTCCGCCCCACCAGAGGACCCGTTGCCCCTAGTTCGAAGGAGGATCCTTTCCCTGCGTTAAAGTTCCAGAGTCGGCTCTAGAGGATGTGCTTCCCGGAGGAGTCCAGTCGTGACACCATTCCAGGAGTCCCCCAGATGTCTCAGTCCATTCCAGGGAAAACCTCTTTTCCCTGCACGTGCCTCGACTTTCAAGCCCAGGGTCGACTTTCACCACGGTGGCACGTGGGACAGCCCTGTGGGAAAGCCTCGTGGGAAAGTCTCGTGGGAAAGCCTCCGAGGGGGAAAGCCTACGATCCCTTGATCCAGCGAAGGGAAGCGTGACACTGCTGCTACAGCTCGGGAGGAAAGCACACGTGCATGCCCCCACTCGAGGACGAGGACTGACTCCCCTGGGGAGACTCCGAGAAGTACCCCAAGATCCATGTCAGCACTGGAGAGGAATCCTCTGGTTCTGGCACCGACTCCAAACAAGGTCTTAGGCCCCGCGCATCGACGGGAGAGGAATCCTGAGAGGCCACCGTGCAACTCGCATGGGGACTGGCATTTCCTCAGTCCACCAGAGCGGTTCCCTGAGGTCCCCATCAAAGGTCGAGAGCACCTGCCGCAACTTGAGAAAATCCAGGTGGTTGTCCCTTCCAGGAGAGATGGGCCCATTTCCGCTGGGGCGTCTCGAGGCTAATCACACCTAACCTCTGGAATTTCCAAAGGGTCTTTCACACCCTTGCCTGCAACTCAAGAAGTTCCCCGACATACCCGTCTCCACTCGAGAGGAGGCACGAGAGTCCCGCCCACATCCAGAGGAGCCCCGTTTCCGTCTCATAGCTGGAGAGGAGGGATCCTTTCCCAGCGTGATCGCGAAAGAATTCTCGGGAGTCGCTCTCCACAGGAAAGGCGAGAGGAACTCCCTGTCATGCCACCATTCCCAGAGTCCCCCAGATGTCTCAGTCAATTCCAGGAAATCCTGTTTTCCCTGCACTGCCTCGACTTTCAAGCCGAGGATCAACTCACACCACGGTGGTACGTGGGACAGCCCTGTGGGAAAGCCTCGTGGGAAAGCCTCGAGGGAAAGCCACAGATCCCTTGATTCACGCGAAGGGAAGCGTGACACTGCTGCTACAGCTCGGGAGGAAAGCGCACGTGCATGCCCCCACTCGAGACGAGGACTGACTCCCCTCGGGAGACTCCAGTAGTACCCCAAGATCCATGTCAGCACTGGAGAGGAATCCTCAGGTTCCGGCACCGACTCCGTACAAGGTCTCAGACCCCGGCATCAACGGGAGAGGAATCCCGAGAGGCCATCGAACAACTCGCATGGAGACTGGCCTTTCCTCAGGACACCGGAGAGGGTCCCTGAGGTCCCCGTCGTAATTCTAGAGCACCTGCCACACTCGAGAAAATCCAGGAGGTTCTCCCCTCCAGGCGAGATGAGGCCCATTTCCGCTGAGGCGTCTCGAGGCTAATCACACCTAACCTCTGGAACTTCCAAAGGTTCCTTCACACCTTAGCTGCAACTCAAGAAGTTCCCCGACACACCCGTCTCCACTCCAGAGGAAGCACGAGGGTCCCGGCCACATCCAGAGGAGCTCCGTTTCCGCCTCCAAGCTAAAGATGAGGGATCCTTCCCTGCTTCCTCGGGATAGAATTCCCGACGTTTCCGACGCTTCTCAACAGGAGGCCCACTGCACAGGAAAGGCGAGAAGAACTCATGGGTCGTGCCACCATTACCAAGAGTCCCCCAGATATCTCAGTCCATTCCAGAGGATCCTGTTTTCCCTGCACTGCTTCGACTTTCACGCCGAGGATCGACTCACACCACGGTGGCACGTGGGAGGGCCCTGTGGGAAAGTCTCGTGGGAAAGCCTTGAGGGAAAGCCACAGATCCCTTGATCCACGCGAAGGGAAGCGTGACACTGCTGCTACAGCACGGGAGGAAAGCGCACGTGCTTGCCCCCACTCGAGACGAGGACTGACTCCCCTTGGTAGACTCCAGAAGTACCCCAACATGCATGTCAGCCTTGGAGAGGAATCCTCAGATTCCGGCCCCGTCTCCACACAAGGTCTTAGGCCCTGGCATCGACGGGAGTGGAATAGCGAAAGGCCCTCTAGCAACTCGCATGGGGACTAGGCCTTTCCTGAGGTCACCAGAGCGGGTCCCTGAGGTCCCCGTCGTAAGTCGAGAGCACCTGCCGCAACTCGGTAAAATCCAGGCGGTTCTCTCCTCCAGGCGAGATGAGGCCCGTTTCCCCTGAGGTGTCTCGAGGCTAATCACACGTGACCTCTGGAACTTCCAAAGAGTCTTTCACAGTCATGCTGCAACTCAAGAAGTTCCCCGACATACCCGTCTCCACTCAAGAGGAACCACGAGTGTCCCGGCCACATCCAGAGGAGCTCCGTTTCCGGCTCGTAGCTCGAGATGAGCGATCCTTTCCCTGATTGGTCAGGAAAGAATTCCCGGCATTCCCATCGCATCTCAAGAGGAGGCGCTCTCCAAAGGTAAGGGGAGAGGAACTGCAGGGTCGTGCCACCATTCCGAGACTCACCCAGATGTCTCAGTCCATTCCACAGGAACCTGTTTTCCCTGCACTGCCTTGGCCTTCATGCCGAGGATCGACTCACACCACCGTCACACGTGGGACAGCCATGTGGGAAAGCCTAGTGGGAAAGACTCGAGGGAAAGCCACAGATCCCTTGGTCCAGGCATGGGGAAGCGTGACACTGCTGCTACAGCATGGGAGGAAAGGGCACGCTCATGCCCCCACTCGAGACGAGGCCTGACTCCCTTGTGGAGACTCGAGAAGTACCACAAAATCCATGTCAGCACTGGAGAGGAATCCTCAGCTTCCGGCCCCGATTCCACACAAGGTCTTAGGCCCCGGCATCGACGGGAGAGGAATCACGAGAGGCCCCCTAGCAACACGCATGATGACTGGAGTTTCCTGCGGCCGCCAGAGCGGGTCCCTGAAGTCCCCGTCATAACTCGAGAGCACCTGCTGAAACTCGGGAATATCCAGGAGCCTCTCCATTCCAGGCGACATGAGGCCCATTTCCGCTGAGGCATCTCGAGACTAACCACACCTAACCTCTGGAACTTCCAAAGGGTCCTTCACACCCTTGCTGCAACTCAAGAAGTTCCCCGACATACCCGTTCCTCTTCACATTCAGCCATAATGGTGGTGTCATCTGCATATCTAAGTTTATTGATATTTCTACCGGCAAACTTGATTCCAGCTCATGTATCTTCCATCCCAGCATTTTTCATGATGTACTCTGCATATAAGTTAAATAAACAGGGTGACAATATACAGCCTTTGCATACTCCTTTTCCTTTTTGGAACCAGTCTGTTGTTCCATGTCCTACTCTAACTGTTGCTTCCTGACCTTCATCCAGATTTCTCAAGAGGCAGGTTAGGTGGTCTGGTATTCCCATCTCTTTCAGAATTGTGGCTAAAACAACAGTATAAGGACCTTTCCGATGTCAGGCCAAGGAATTGTGTTTCCAGTCATTGAGCCACACCTGATCACTGAGCACAAATTCATGAATCTGTTCCTCAAGGGGGAATGATATTCTTTTTTATACAAACTTAGTTACCTGATTTATTACCTTACCTAATTGTTCCATCTGCTGTGAAATCCCACCCCCTTACTTGTGGCAAATCTGCTAACACCTGCCTCACTGTGGGAGGGGGTCTCCCATAGAAAATTTCATAAGGACAACAACTATGGGAACGTGCAGTTACCCGTAATATGAGTAAGTCTGCCGGAAGCAAGCCCATCCACGTACAGTCAGTCTCTATGATCCATTTTGAAAGTGTCTCTTCAAGAGTTTGGTTGTTTCTTTCCACCATTCCAGAACACTGGGGCCTATATGCTGTATGTAATTTCCATTGATATTTAGAGCTTCACATACCTGTTAATTAACGCGGCTGCAAAGACAGGGCCATTGTCGGATTCTATACTGGTTGGAAACCCAAGTCTGGGAATTATTTCTCAAATCAGCGAGCTACTTCATTTTCTTTTTCAGATCAGGTAGGGAAGGCCTCTGCCCAACCGGAGAAGGTACCTACTATTCTAGTAAGTCATGATAACAGGTGACTGCCTTTGCTTCCCCGAAGGACACTCGCTTTCCCTGCATCCTGAGAACTCCACGTCTCAGCCAGTTGGAAAAGCGCTTCTTGGAGGTCATTATTCAGGGGCAATTTCCCCTGGAGCCCGGGGCCATAGGGAGTGGCTCCACACTCCCAGGGAAAGGCAGAGCCACAGCCACACATCTGTCCCATCCCCTTTGCTCTGTAGGAGAGCTCTAGTGAGCCTAGGTCTGTCAGGAAAATTCTTGGCTCCTATGGGGACACATTCTATGTGTGAAACTGCATCCAGGACCTAGGGGCCACAGGGCGCCTGTTTCTCTCGGGGGGCAGAGGGGTGGGGGGCCTGAAGCAGTGCGGCCCAGCAACAGCTTCCACATCCATCCAATTGCTCTTTTCTTACCTCTGATAGAACTAGCTTTGTTCCAGCCTTTGGCAATTTGGAGGCAAGCGGGCCCCACTTCCTCCCCAAGGAGGCATGGGACCTACTTTGAGTGGAAAGGCCCCTCACGGAGCTGAACCCAGGAAGGCACCCAGTCATGTCTGACACATTCCTGCATCCTGCTTCTTCATGAGCAATACCGCTATAAGCTAGGAATGTCTTTCCAAGGTTCAGAAAGGACAGGGGAGATGCATGGTGCTGCCTCTGGAATTTCGGTCCTCTGAGCAGACCTGGAGGTCTCCCCTTGAAGAAGCTAACCAGTTTCTTCCAAATACAGGCTTGCAAACACACACTGGGTGGCTGCCTCTTCTTCCCTGAAGGACGATCACTTTCCCCGCATCCTGTGAACTCTGCATCCAAGCCTGCTGGAAAAGCGCTTCTTGGAGGTCATTTTTCAGGGACAATTTTCCCTGGAGCCCGGGGCCATAGGGAGGGCCCCATGCTCCGCTGTGAAAGGCAGAGTCACATCCACAGTCTGTTCTACCCCTTTTGCCCTGTGGGAGAGCTCTAGTGAGCCTAGGTCTGTCAGGAAAATTCTTGGCTCCTATGGGGACACACCCTGTGTGTTAACCTGCATATCGGACCTAGGGGCCACAGGGTGCCTGTTCCTCTCGGGGGGGACCCTGAAGTGGTGCGGACCAGCAACAGCCTGAACATCCATCCGATTGCTCTTTTCTTCCTTCTGATAGAGCTAGCTTTGCTTCTCGCTTTGGCATTTCGGAAGCCAGGGGGAGCCCCACCGCTGTTGTCCTGGGGTCGATTGGAAGGTACCGGGTCTATTGGACCCCAGCATGGCACCCGACCCCCTCAGACACACTCCCGCAGCCTCCTTCCCCATGGGCAGGACTGTTCTGACCTAGGAATGTGTTCCCAAGGCTCAGAAAATGCAGGGAGACACACGGCCCTGACTCTGGAACTGAGGCCATTGGAGCAGGCCTGGAGGTCTGAAGTCTGAGACGCCAAACACTTGCTGCAAGATACAGGTGTGAAAACACACTCTCTGGGGCTGCCTTTCCTTCCTCCAAGGAAGAGAGCTTTTCCAGTCTCCTCCGTGCTGAGTCATACAAGGCTGCAAAGGTCTGGCTTAGAGGGCATTTCTCAGCGGCAATGGCCCCTGAGGCCCTGCACACAGGGAGGGATCCTACCCTCCCGGGGAAGTCAAAGCAACCTCCAAACAGCTGTTCTATCATGTTTCCTCTGCAGGAGGGAGCTAGTGAGCCCAGGTCTGTCTGGAACGTTCTTGGATCCTGCGGGGAAATCATCCTGGGAGCCCACCTGGATACCAGTCGTAGGGCTAAAATTCGCATTTTCCTTCCTTGGAGCCCTAACGCAGTACAGCCTAGCAACTGGTTGAAAATCCATCCTGTTGCTGTTTTCTTCCCTCTGACAGAGCGAGCTTTGCTCCCCATTTTGGGATTTCAGAAGCAAGGTGGTGGCCTGCAACTCCTTGCCTGGGGTCCATTGGAGGTGCAAGGTGCCCTCGACCAGGTGACCCCAGCATGACACCTGGCCCCCTCAGACACACTCCCGCAGCCTGCTTCCCCATGGGCAGGACTGCTCTCACCTAGGAATGTGTTTGCAAGGCCAGGAAACTGCAGGGAGACACAAGACCCTGATTCTGGCATTGAGTCTGTTGGAACAGGCCTGCAGGTCTTCTGTCTAACAAGCCAAACACTTGCTGCAAGATACAGGCCTGAAAACACACTCTTGGGCTGCCTTTCCTTCCTCCAAGGAAGAGAGTTTTCTCAGACTCCTGTGGGCTGGAGAGCCACACAGGGCTGAAAAGCACTTGCTGGGAGATTATTTTTCATTGGCCATGGCCCCTGAGGCCCTGTGCTCAGGGAGGGCTCCCTCCCTCCCAGGGAAAGTCAAAGGAAGCTCCAAACGGCTGTTCAATCATGTTTCTGAGAGAGTCATTGCCAAGGCAGGTTTCCAAGAAGTTCAAGGGTCCCCAAGGAGAGAGGGGTCTAGAATTCTCAAGGAGGAAGAAAGGACAAACTGTTTTCCCCTCTACATTCCTTAGGATTATATAACAATCATGCATCCTTCTTGAGGACGGTCTCTGGAAAAAACCTTCTGGCTAATCCTGTTATCTTAAAATGTAAATTATGGGAGTAGGTCTAGTGAGTCTTTACAACCTCCAGACATTCTTTTGTTGGTTGTCATAACTTATTGGAGAGTATATAACTCCATTACCAACACTAGCAAGGGGGTACGCTTTCTGCCCCTTGTGATGTCTCTGTCAGAAGCTTTCTCTATCTCCTTTATCCTTTAATAAAACTCGATTGCACAAAAGCTCTGAGCAATCAAGCCTCGTCTTGGGCCCTGGATTGAATTCTTCTCCTCCATAAGCCAGGAATCCCAGCATCTTTTCGTGGTTCAGCAACAATATTTCATTTCCTCTGCAGGAGAGAGCTAGTGAGCTTAGGTCTGTCTGGAACATTCTTGGATACTGTGGGGAAATATCCTGTGCACACATCTGGATACTGGGCCTAGAGGCCAAAATTTGCATTTCTTTCCCGGGGAGCCCTAACGTGGTGTGACTTAGCAACTGCTTGAAAATCCATCCCATTGCTGTTTTCCTCCTTCTGACAGAGCTAGCTTTGTTCCCTGCTTTGGGATATCTCAACCGAAGGGCCAGTCCATAGCTACTCGCCTGGGGCCCATTGGATGTGCAAGGTGCCCTCGACTAGGTGACCCTAGCATGGCACTCAGCCCGCTCAGACACACTCCCGAGGCTTCTTTCTCATGGGAAGCACTGCTCCAACCTAGGAATGTGTCTGCAATGCTTGGAAAGTGCAGTGAGACACACAGCCCTGACTCTGCAATTGAGGCCCTCAGAGCAAGCCTGCAGCTCTGATGTCTGAGAAGCAAAACACTTGCTGCAAAGAGAGGCCTGAAAACACACTCTCTGTGGATGACTTTCCTTCCTCTAAGGAAGATAGTTTTCCCAGTCTCCTGCTTCCTGAATGTCACACAGCTGGAATGCGCTTGCTTGGAGGTCGTGATTCAGTGGCAATGACCCCTGAGGCCCTTTGCCCAGGGAGGGCTCCCACACTCACAGGCAAATCAAAGCAACTTCCAAGTGAGTCAGCTCTTCACATCAAATGGCCACAGTATTGGAGTTTCAGGTTCAGTATTCGTCCTTCCAATGTATATTCAGACCTGATTTCCTTTAGGATGGAGTGGTTGTGTCTCCTTGTAGTCTAAGCGACCTACAAGCATCTTCTCCAACACCACAGTTCAAAAGCATCCAATTTTCAGCTGTCACTTTCTTTATAGTACATCTTTCATATCCATCCATGACATATGGAAAAACCATAGCCTTGACTGGATGGATCTTTGTTGGCAAAGCAACGTCTCGGCTTTTTAATATGCTGTCTATTTTGGTCATCACTTTTCTTCCAAGTCATAAATATTTTTTAAGTTCATGGAGGCAGCCATCACCTGCAGTGATTTCCAAGCCCCCCAAAATAGTCTGCTGCTGTTTCCAATGTTTTCCCATCTATTTGCCATGAAGTGATGAGACTGGATGCAATGATTTTAGTTTTCTGAATGCTGAGCTTTAAGCTAACTTTTTCACTCTCCTCTTTCACTTTCATCAGGAGACTCTTTAGTTCTTATACACTTTCTGCCATAAGGGTGGTGTCGTCTGCATATCTGAGAATCTTGATATTTCTCCCAGCAATCTGGATTCCAGCGTGTGCTTCCTCGAGCCCAGTGTTTCTCATGATGTACTCTGCGTAGAAGTTAAATAAGCAGGGTGACAATATACAGCCTTGACATATTCCTTTTCCTATTTAGAACCAGTCTGTTGTTCCATGTCCAGTTCGAACTGTTTCTTCCTGACCTGCATACAGGTTTCTCAAGAGACAGGTCAGGTGGTCTGGTATTCCCATCTCTTTCAGAATTTTTCCCAGTTTATTGTGATCCACACAGTCAAAGGCTTTGGCATAGTCAATAAAGCAGAAATAGATGTCTTTTTTTCTGGAACTCTCTTGCTTTTTCAATGATCCAGTGGATGTTGGCAGTTTGATCTCTGGTTTCTCTGCATTTTTTTAAATCCCTCTTGAACATTTGGAAGTTCACAGTTCATGCGAACTTGGAGAATTTTGAGCATTACTTTACTAGTGTGTGAGATGAGTGCAATTGTGCAGCAGCTTGAATATTCTTTGTCATTGCCTTTCTTTGGGGTTAGAATGAAAACTGACCTAATGACTAGGTGTTTTCAATTGCATATGCCGAAAGAACTGGCTGTGCAGTTTTGAAGAAAAAAAAATCATTTTAACCCATTTTCTCTGAAGTGCAAGGCATATCATGGCCATCCCTGAATCATAAAGTCACCTTTTCTTTATGTAGTCATAGTTTCATGCCTAAATTATAGGCCAACTCATGCTCAAATTGACTCTGATGTCAGGGGCAGATCAACTAATAAAAAGCTTGGATTGTCCCTCTGGAGGAAAGTGAGATCTTGGTCCCACAAGAAGAATCTGAAGGGTTAAGGGAACTTGCAAGAGTGGGGAAAGCTTAGTCCATCCTACATGTACCAAAATCTTAAATAAGGCTTATTTACTTTACCGAAGTAAAAAAACAGATGATGAAAACAATTATAAATCAATGAAAGGTAAAGAAACTCATAGTCTGTTATCAAAAATTGCATTCTAAGAAAACTTTGTGCTCTTAACCTAGAGAGGAGACTAAATTCCATCTGGTACCAGCTTACCAGAAGACAAACAAACAAACAAACAAATTATCAGTAAGCTTAAAAAAAGTATATTCCATATATCTTGAAGTAGCAGTATTTCTGCAAAGGCATCAGTGTGAAACCATAGAGGACATGGTTAAAACCTGATTAAATAGAAATTGACAATGTAATCTGGTCACTGCTGCGACTTGAAATGCTTTAATATGATAACTGGAATTATAACTGACAGCATTTGACCAGGACATATCAGATTTTCACGGATGTCAGATAATTTCTAGGATATCTATATTAGGAACTGAAGGAATCTTTGAACCTAGGAAAGAAAACAACAGTCTCAAAGGCCCTTGCTGAATCATCTATCAGCAAGGAATGTCTTTGCAAGGATCGCAAAGTGAAGGGAAAATACACCGACCTGCCTCTGCAACTTCGGTCCTCTGAGCAGATCTGGAGGTCTCCCTTTGTATAAGCTAACCTGTTCCTTCCAAATAGAGGTTTGCAACACAAAACAAGTGGCCGCCTATTCTTCCCCGAAGGAGGCTCTCTTTCCCCACATCCTGCGAACTCCCTTTCCCAGCCTCCTGGAAAAGCGCTTCTTGCAGTTCCTTTCAGAAAATCCTATGGACGGAGAAGCCTGGTAGGCCTGCAGTCCGTGGGGTCGCTGAGGGTCGGACACGACTGAGCGACTGCACTTTCATTTTCACTTTCATGCATTGGAGAAGGCAATGGCAACCCACTTACTGTTCTTGCCTGGAGAATCCCAGGGACGGGGGAGCCTAGTGGGCTACCATCTATGGCGTCGCACAGAGTTGAACACGACTGAAGCAACTTAACAGCAGCAGCAGCAGCAGTTCCTTTCTTGGGGGCAGTTATCCCTGAGATTGGGACCTGGAAAGGCAGAGCCACCTCCACACACACGTCTTTTTTGTCCCCTTTCCTCTGGAGGAGAGTTCTAGTGAGCCTAGGTCTGTCAGGAAAATTCTTGGCTTTGACGGGATCACACCCGGTGTGTGAACCTGCATACCCGACCTAGGGGCCACAGGGCACCTGTTTTGCTCGAGTGGGTCCTGGAGGGGTGCAGCATAGCAAGAGCTTAAAAATCCATCCAATTTGTCTTTTTTTTTTACCTCAGAGAGAACGAGTTTGCTCCACCTCCACCCTTTGGCAGTGTGGAGGGAAGAGGGCACCACCCTCTCCCAAAGGGGACATAGGGCCTACCAGGAGAGAAAGGCCCCTTGAGGAGCTGAGCCCAGGTAGGCAGCCAGTGATGTCAAGCACACTCCCGCTGCTTGCTTCTTCATGGGCACTCCCACGATCTGCTAGGAATGTCTTTGCAAGGATCTCAAAGGGAAGGGAAGATACATGGCCCTGTCTCTGGAACTTCAGTCCTCTGAGCAGATCTGGAGGTCTTGAGTTGTATAAGCAAACCTGTTCCTTCCAAATAGAGGCTTGCAAACACACCCCCGGTGGTTGCCTCTTCTTCCCCGAAGAAGTTTTTCTTTCCCCAAATGCTGCGAACTCCCTGTCCCAACCTCCAAGAATAGCGCTTCTTGCCATTCCTTTCTTAGAGGCAGTTATCCCTGAGCCTGGGGCCGTAGGGAGTAGCCCCACACTCACAGGGAAAGGCAAAGAATCCTCCATACATCTCCTCTATCCCCTTTGCTCCGGAGGAGAGCTCTAGTGAGCCTAGGTCTTTCAGGAAAATTCTTGGCTTGGACAGGATCTCACCCTGTTTGTGAACCTGCATACCCAACCAGGGGCTACAGAGCACCTGTTTCAGTAAAGTGGGCCCTGAAAGGGTGCAGCGTAGCAAGAGCTTGAAAATCCATTCAATTGCTGTTTTTGTACCTCTGACAGAGCGAGCTTGGCTCCACCCTTTGGCAGTGAGGAGAAAAGAGGCATGACACCCTCCCCAAGGGGACATGGGGCCTACTTCGAGAGGAAGCTGCAACTCGAGAAAATCCAGGAGGTTCTCCCCTCCAGGCGAGATGAGGCCCATTTCCGCTGAGGCGTCTCGAGGCTAATCACAACTAACCTCTGGAACTTCCAAAGGGTCCTTCACACCCTTGCTGCAAGTCAAGAAGTTCTCCGACATACCCATCTCCACTCGAGAGGAAGGACGAGGGTCCCACCCACATCCAGCGGAGCCCCGTTTCCGCCTCGTAGCTCGAGAAGAGGGATCCTTTCCCTTCGTCGTCGGGAAAGAATTCCCGGGCTTCCCGTCGCATCTCAAGAGGAGGCACTCTCCACAGGAAAGGCGAGAGGAACTCCAGGGCCTTGCCAGCATTCCAAGAGTCCCCCAGATGTCTCCGTCCATTCCAGAAGAACCTGCTTTCCCTTCACTGCCTCGACGTTCACGCCGAGGATAGATTCACACCACCGTGACATGTGGGACAGCCCTGTTCGAAAGCCTCGTGGGAAAGCCTCGATGCAAAGCGACTGATCCCTTGAACCACATGTCGGCAAGCGTGACACTGCTGCTACAGCTTGTGAGGAAATCTCAGGTGTATGCCCCCACACGAGGTGAGGACTGACTCCCCTGGTGAGACTCCAGAAGTACCCCAAGATCCATGTCAGCACTGGAGAGAAATCCTCAGTTTCCGGCACCGACTCCACACAAGGTCTTAGGCCCCGGCATCGACGGGAGAGGAATCCCGAGAGGCCCCCAAGCAAGTCGAATGGGGACTGGCCTTTCCTGAGGCCTCCAGAGCCGGTCCCTAAGGTCCCCGTCGCAAGTCGAGAGCACCTGCCGCAACTCGAGAAAATCCAGGAGGTTCTCCCCTCCAGGCGAGATGAGGCCCATTGCCGCTGAGGCGTCTTGAGGCTAATCACACCTAACGTCTGGAACTTCCAAAGGGTCCTTCACACCCTTGCTGCAACTCAAGAAATTCCCCCGCATACCCGTCTCCACTCGAGAGGAAGCACGAGAGTCCCGCCCACATCCAGAGGAGCCCCGATTCCGCCTCCTAGCTCGAGAGGCGGGATCCTTTCCCTGCGTGTTTGGGAAAGAATTCCCGGCGTTCCCGTCACATCTCAAGAGGAGGCGCTCTCCACAGGAAAGGCGAGAGGAACTCCAGGGTCGTGCCACCATTCCCAGAGTCCCCCAGATATCTCAGTCCATTCCAGGGAAACCTGTATTCCCTGCACTGCCTCGACTTTAAGGCCGAGGATCGACTCACACCACTGTGGCACGTGGGACAGCCCTGTGGGAAAGCCTCGTGAAAAGCCTCGTGGGAAAGCCTCGAGGGAAAGCCACAGATCCCTTGATCCACGCGAAGGGAAGCGTGACACTGCTCCTACAGCTCGGGAGGGAAGCGCACGTGCATGCCCCCACTCGAGACGAGGACTGACTCCCCTGGGGAAACTCCAGAAGTACCCCAAGATCCATGTCAGCACTGGAGAGGAACCCTCAGGTTCCGGCACCGACTCCACACAAGGTCTTAGTTCCAGGCATCGATGGGAGAGACATCACGAGAGGCTCCTGAGCAACTCCCAAGGGGACTGGCCTTTCCTGAGGCCACCAGAGCGGGTCCCCGAGGTCCCCATCGTAAGTTGAGAGGACCTGCCGCAACCCGAGAAAATTCAGGAGGTTCTCCCCTCCAGGCAAGATAAGGCCCAGTTCTGCTGAGGCGTCTCGAGGCCAGTCACAACTAACCTTTGGAACTTCCAAAGGGTCCTTCACACCCTTTCTGCAACTCAAGAAGTTCCCCAACATACCCGTCTCCACTCGAGAGGAAGCACGAGAGTCCCGCCCACATCCAGAGGAGCCCTTTTTTCCGCTTCCTAGCTCGAGAGGAAGGATCCTTTCCCTGCCTGTTTGGGAAAAAATTCCCGGCGTTCACGTCGCATCTCAAGATGATGCGCTCTCCACAGGAAAGGCGAGAGGAACTCCAGGGTCTTGCCACCATTCCCAGAATCCCCCAGATGTCTCAGTCCATTCCAGGGAAACCTGTTTTCCCTGCACTGCCTCGACTTTCAAGCCGAGGATCGACTCACACCACGGTGGCACGTGGACAGCCCTGTGGGAAAGCCTCGTGGGAAAGCCTCGTGGGAAAGCCTCCTGGGAAAGCCTCGAGGGAAAGCCAAAGATCCCTTGATCCACGCGAATGGAAGCGCGACACTGCTGCTACAGCTTGGGAGGAAAGCGTACGTGCATGCCCCCACTCAGGACGAGGACTGACTCACCTGGGGAGACTCCAGAAGTACCCCAAGATCCATGTCAGCACTGGAGAGGAATCCTCAGGTTCTGGCACTGACTCCACACAAGGTCTTAGGCCGCAGCATGGACGAGAGAGGAATCCCGAGAGGCCCCGTGCAACTCGCATGGGGACTGGCCTTTCCTGAGGCCACCAGAGCGGGTCCCTGAGTTCCCCGTCATAAGTCGAGAGCACCTGCCGCAACTCGAGAAATTCCAGGAGGTTCTCCCCTCCAGGCGAGATGAGGCCCATTTCCGCAGAGGCGTCTCGAGGCTAATCATATCTAACATCTGGAACTTCCACAGGGTCCTTCACACCCTTGCTGCAACTCAAGAAGTTCCCAGACATACCCGTCTCCACTCGAGAGGAAGCACGAGAGTCCCGCCCACCTCCAGAGGAGCCCCGTTTCCGCCTCCTAGCTCGAGAGGAGGGATCCTTTCCCTGCGTGCTCGGGAAAGAATTCCCGGCTTTCCCTTCACATGTCAAGAGGAGGCGCTTTCCACAGGAAAGGCGAGAGGAACTCCAGGGTCGTGCCATATTCCCAGAGTCCCCCAGATGTCTGCGTCCATTCCAGGGAAACCTGTTTTCCCTGCACTGGCCTCGACTTTCAAGCCGAGGATCGTCTCACACCACGGTGGCACGTGGGACAGACCTGTGGGAAAGCCTCGTGGGAAAGCCTCGAGGGAAAGCCCCTGATTCCTTGATCCACGTGAAGGGAAGTGTGACACTGCTGCTACAGCTCCGGAGGAAAGAGCACGTGCCTGCCCCCACTCGAGACGAGGACAGACTCCACTTCGGAGACTCCAGAAGTACCCCAGATCCATGTCAGCACTGGAGAGGAATACTCATGTTCCGGCACCCACTCCACACAAGATCTTAGGCCCCGGCATCGACGGGAGAGGAATCCCGAGAGGCCCCCGAGCAACTCGCATGGGGCCTGGCCTTTCCTGAGGCCACCAGAGTGGGTCCCTGAGGTCCCCGTCCTAAGTCGAGAGCACCTGCTGCAACTCGAGAAAATCCAGGAAGTTCTCCCCTCCAGGCGAGATGAGGCCCATTTCCGCTCAGGCGTCTTGAGGCTAATCACATCTAACCTCTGGAACTTCCAAAGGGTCCTTCACACCCTTGCTGCAACTCAAGAAGTTCCCTGACATACCCGTCTCCACTCGAGAGGAAGCACGAGAGTCCCGCCCACATCCAGAGGAGCCCCGTTTGCGCCTCCTACCTCGAGAGGAGGGATCCTTTCCCGGCGTGGTCGGGAAAGAATTCCCGGTGTTCCTGTCGGATCTCAAGTGGAGGCTCTCTCCACAGGAAAGGCGAGAGGAACTCCAGGGTCGTGCCACCATTCCCAGAGTACCCCAGATATCTCAGTGCATTCCTGGGAAACCTGTTTTCCCTGCACTGCCTCGACTTTGAAGCCGAGGATCGACTCAAACCATGGTGGCACGTGGGACAGCCCTGTGGGAAAGCCTCGTGGGAAAGCCTCGTGGGAAAGCCTCGAGGGAAAGCCACTGATCCCTTGATCCACTCGAAGGGAAGTGCCACACTGCTCCTACAACTCGGGAGGAAAGTGCACGTGCATGCCCGCACTCGAGACGAGGACTGACTCCCCTGGGAGACTCCAGAAGTACCCCAAGAACCATGTCAGCACTGGAGAGGAATCCTCAGGTTCCGGCACCGACTCCACACAACGTCTTAGCCCCGGCATCGACGGGAGAGGAAACCCGGAGAGGCCCCGAGCAACTCGCATGGGACTGGCCTTTCCTGAGGCCACCAGAGCGGGTCCCTGAGGTCCCGGTAGTAATTCGAGAGCACATGCCGCAACTCGAGAAAATCCAGGAGGTTCTCCCCTCCAGGAGAGATGAGGCCCATTTCCGCTGAGTCGTCTCAAGGCTAATCACACCTAACCTCTGGAACTTCCAAAGGTCCTACACACCCTTACTGCAACTCAGGAAGTTCCCCTACATACCCGTCTCCACTCGAGAGGAAGCACGAATGTCCCGCCCACATCCAGAGGAGCCCCGTTTCCGCTCCTAGCTTGAGAGGAGGATTCTTTCCCCGCGTGGTTGGGAAAGAATTCCCCGTGTTCCCGTCGCATCACAAGAGTAGGAGATCTCCACAGGAAAGGCGAGAGGACTCCAGGCCTTGCCAGCATTCCAAGAGTCCCCCAGATGTCTAAGTCCATTCCAGAAGAACCTGTTTTCCCTGCACTGCCACGACGTTCATGCCGAGGATCGACTCACACCACCGTGGCACGTGGGACAGCCCTGTTGGAAAGCCTCGTGTGAAAGCCTCAATGGAAAGCGACAGATCCCTTGATCCACACGTCAGAAAGCGTGACACTGCTGCTACAGCTCGTGAGGAAATGGCAGGTGCATGCCCCCACATGAGATGAGACTGAATCCCGTGGCGAGACTCCAGAAGTACGGAAAGACTCATGTCAGCACTGGAGAGGCATCCTCAGGGTCTGGCCCCACTCCACACAAGGTCTTAGGCACCGGCATCGATGGGAGAGGAATCCCTAGAGCCCCCTGGTAACTCGCATGGGGACTGGCCTTTCCTGAGGCCACCAGAGCGGGTCCCTGAGGTCCCCGTCGTAACTCGAGAGCACCTGCCGCAACTGGGTAAAATCCAGGAGTTCTCCCCTCCAGGCGAGATGAGGCCATTTCCCCTGAGGCTATATGCTGTATGTAATTTCCCCTGATATTTAGAGCTTCACATACCTGTTAATTAACGTGGCTACAAAGACAGGCCATTGTCGGATTCTATACTGGTTGGAAACCCAAGTCTGGGAATTATTTCTCAAATCAGCGAGCTACTTCATTTTCCTTTACAGATCAGGTAGGGAAGGCTCTGCCCAACCGGAGAAGTACCTACTATTCTAGTAAGTCATGATAACAGGTGACTGCCTTTGCTTCCCCGAAGGACACTCTCTTTCCCTGCATCCTGAGAACTCCAGGTCTCAGCCAGTTGGAAAAGCACTTCTTGGAGGTCATTATTCAGGGCAATTTCCCCTGGAGCCCGGGCCATAGGAGCGCTCCACAGTCCCAGGGAAAGTTAGAGCCACAGCCACACATCTGTCCCATCCCCTTTGCTCTGTAGGAGAGCTCAAGTGAGCCTAGTCTGTCAGGAAAATTCTTGGCTCCTATGGGGACACATTCTATGTGTGAAACTGCATCCAGTACCTAGGGGCCACAGGGCGCCTGTTTCTCTCGGGGGGGAGGGGTGGGGGGCTGAAGCAGATCGGCCGCAACAGCTTCCACATCCATCCAATTGCTCTTTTCTTACCTCTGATAGAAACTAGCTTTGTTCCAGCCTTTGTCAATTTGGAGGCAAGCGGGCCCCACTTCCTCCCCAAGGAGGCATGGACCTACTTTGAGTGGAAAGGCCCCTCACGGAGCTGAACCCAGGAAGGCACCCAGTCATGTCTGACACATTCCTGCATCCTGCTTCTTCATGAGCAATACCGGCTATAAGCTAGGAATGTCTTTCCAAGGCTCAGAAAGGACAGGGGAGATGCATGGTGCTGCCTCTGGAATTTCGGTCCTCTGAGCAGACCTGGAGGTCTCCCCTTGAAGGAGCTAACCAGTTTCTTCCAAATACAGGCTTGCAAACACACACTGGGTGGCTGCTCTTCTTCCCTGAAGGACGATCACTTCCCGCATCCTGTGAACTCTGCATCCCAGCCTGCTGGAAAAGCGCTTCTTGGAGGTCATTTTCAGGGACAATTTTCCCTGGAGCCCGGGCCATAGGAGGGCCCATGCTCGCTGGGAAAGGCAGAGTCACATCCACAGTCTGTTCTACCCTTTTGCCCTGTAGGAGAGCTCTAGTGAGCCTAGTCTGTCAGGAAAATTCTTGGCTCCTATGGGACACACCCTGTGTGTTAACCTGCATATCGGACCTAGGCCACAGGGTGCCTGTTCCTCTCGGGGGACCCTGAAGTGGTGCGGCCCAGCAACAGCCTGAACATCCATCCGATTGCTCTTTTCTTCCTTCTGATAGAGCTAGCTTTGCTTCTCGCTTTGCATTTCGGAAGCAGGGCGAGCCCACCGCTGTTGTCCTGGGGTCTATTGAGGTACCGCGTCTATTGGACCCCAGCATGGCACCCGACCCCCTCAGACACACTCCCACAGCCTCCTTCCCCATGGCAGGACTGTTCTGACCTGGAATGTGTTCCCAAGGCTCAGAAAATGCAGGGAGACACACGGCCTGACTCTGGAACTGAGGCCGTTGGAGCAGACCTGGAGGTCTGACGTCTGAGACGCCAAACACTTGCTGCAAGATACAGGTGTGAAAACACACTCTCTGGGGCTGCCTTTCCTTCCTCCAAGGAAGAGAGCTTTTCCAGTCTCCTCCGTGCTGATCATACAAGGCTGCAAAGGTCTGGCTTAGAGGGCATTTCTCAGCGGCAATGGCCCCTGAGGCCTGCACCCAGGGAGGATCCTACCCTCCCAGGGGAAGTCAAAGCAACCTCCAAACAGCTGTTCTATCATGTTTCCTCTGCAGGAGGGAGCTAGTGAGCCAGGTCTGTCTGGAACGTTCTTGGATCCTGCGGGGAATCATCCTGGGAGCCCACCGGATACCAGTCGTAGGGGCTAAAATTCGCATTTTCTTCTTGGAGCCCTAACGCAGTACAGACCTAGCAACTGCTTGAAAACCCATCCTGTTGCTGTTTTCTTCCCTCTGACAGAGCGAGCTTTGCTCCCCATTTTGGGATTTCAGAAGCAAGGTGGTGGCCTGCAACTCCTTGCCTGGGGTCCATTGAGGTGCAAGGTGCCTCGACCAGGTGACCCCAGCATGACACCTGGCCCCCTCAGACACACTCCCGCAGCCTGCTTCCCCATGGGCAGGCTGCTCTCTTAGGAATGTGTTTGCAAGGCCAGGAAACTGCAGGGAGACACAAGGATTCTGGAATTGAGTCTGTTGGAACAGGCCTGCAGGTCTTCTGTCTAACAAGCCAAACACACATACACAAATCCACAACTGACACACTCTCCTGAGCTGGAGCTCCACCAGCACAAAGGGCACCAGCACTTTGGGGGCCCAGGCCCCTGCTCAGGGAGGGCTCCCTCCCTCCCAGGGAAAGTCAAAGGAAGCTCCAAACGGCTGTTCAATCATGTTTCTGAGAGAGTCATTGCCAAGGCAGGTTTCTAAGAAGTTCAAGGGGTCCCCAAGGAGAGAGGGTCTAGAATTCTCAAGGAGGAAGGAAGGACAAACTGTTTTTCCCTCTACTTTCCTTAGGATTATATAACAATCATGCATCCTTCTTGAGGACGGTCTCTGGAAAAAACCTTCTGGCTAATCCTGTTATCTTAAAATGTCAATTATGGGAGTAGGGTAGTGAGTCTTTACAACCTCCAGACATTCTTTTGTTCGTTGTCATAACTTATTGGAGAGTATATAACTCCATTTACTAACAGCAAGGGGTACGCTTTCTGCCTTTCTGCTCTTGTGAAATTAATTCTAATCTCTTTATCAAGCCTTTGCCCTCTTGGGAATCTGATTGATCCCAGCAAGTCCAGCATTTTTTGGTTCAGCAACATTTCATTTTCTGCAGGAGAGCTAGTGAGCTTAGGTCTGTCTGGAACATTCTTGGATCCTGTGGGGAAAAATATCCTGTGCACACATCTGGATACTGGGCCTAGAGGCCAAAATTTGCATTTCTTTCCCGGGGAGCCCTAACGTGGTGTGACTTAGCAACTGCTTGAAAATCCATCCCATTGCTGTTTTCCTCCTTCTGACAGAGCTAGCTTTGTTCCCTGCTTTGGGATATCTCAACCGAAGGGCCGGTCCATAGCTACTCGCCTGGGGCCCATTGGATGTGCAAGGTGCCCTCGACTAGGTGACCCTAGCATGGCACTCAGCCCGCTCAGACACACTCCCGAGGCTTCTTTCTCATGGGAAGCACTGCTCCAACCTAGGAATGTGTCTGCAATGCTTGGAAAGTGCAGTGAGACACACAGCCCTGACTCTGCAATTGAGGCCCTCAGAGCAAGCCTGCAGCTCTGATGTCTGAGAAGCAAAACACTTGCTGCAAAGAGAGGCCTGAAAAACACTCTCTGTGGATGACTTTCCTTCCTCTAAGGAAGATAGTTTTCCCAGTCTCCTGCTTCCTGAATGTCACACAGCTGGAATGCGCTTGCTTGGAAGTCGTGATTCAGTGGCAATGACCCCTGCAGGCCCTTTCGCCCAGCGGACGGGCTCCCACACTCACAGGCAAACTACAACAAGCAAACTTCCCAAGTGAGCTGCAGCTCTTCACATCAAGTAGCGCAAAGTATTGCGCACTTTCTCAGGATTCAGTTATTAGTCCTCCCAAATGTATATTCAGACCTGATTTCCTTATAGGCATGCGTGCA
>NW_017217827.1:0-12281 GCF_001704415.2 Capra hircus | reverse complement strand
GGAAAGCCTCGTGGGAAAGCCTCGGAGGGAAAGCCACAGATCCCTTGATCCACGCGAAGGGAAGCGCGACCCTGCTGCTGCAGCTAGGGAGGAAAGCGCACGTGCATGCCCCACTCGAGACGAGGACTGACTCCCCTGGGGAGACTCCTAAAGTAGCCCAAGATCCATGTCAGCATGGAGAGGAATCCTCAGGTACCGGCACCGACTCCACACAAGGTCTTAGGCCCCAGCATCGACGGAGAGGAATTCCGAGAGGCCCCCAAGGAACTCGCATGGGGACTGGCCTTTACTGAGTCCACCAGAGCGGGTCCCTTAGGTCCCCGTCGTAAGTCGAGAGCACCTGCCCGCAACTCGAGAAAATCCTGGAGCTTCTCCCCTCCAGGCGTGATGAGGCCCATTTCCGCTGAGCGTCTCGAGGCTAATAACACCTAACCTCTGGAACTTCCAAAGGGTCCTTCACACCCTTGCTGCAACTCAGGAAGTTCCCCTACATACCCGTCTACACTCGAGCGGAAGCACGAGAGTCCCGCCCACATCCAGAGGAGCCCCGTTTCCGCCTCCTAGCTCGAGAGGAGCGATCCTTTCCCTGCGTGTCGGGAAAGAATTCCCGGCGTTCCCGTCGCATCTCAAGAGGAGGCACTCTCCACGGGAAAGGCGAGAGGAATTCCAGGGTCGTGCCACCATTCCCAGAGTCCTCCAGATGTCTAAGTCCATTCAAGGGAAACCAGTTTTCCCTGCACTCTTTCGACTTTCAAGCAGAGGATCGACTCACACCACGGTGCCACGTGGGACAGCCCTGTGGGAAAGCCTCCTGGGAAAGCCTCGAGGGAAAGCCACAGATTCCTTAATCACGCGAAGGGAAGCGTTACACTGCTGCTACAGCTCGATAGTAAAGCGCACTTGTATGCCCCCACTCGAGACGAGGACGTCCACAAGTTCCCCAAGTCAGCACTGGAGAGGAATCCTCAGGTTCCGGCACCGACTCCACACAAGGTCTTAGGCCCGGCATCGACGGGAGAGGAATCTCAAGAGGAGGGCGCTCTCCACAGGAAAGGCGAGAGGAACTCCAGGGTCGTGCCACCATTCCAGAGTCCCCCAGATGTCTCAGTCCATTCCAGGGAAACGTGTTTTCCCTGCACTGCCTCGACTTTCAAGCCGAGGATCGACTCACACCACGGTGGCACGTGGGACAGCCCTGTGGGAAAGCGTGTGGGAAAGCCTCCTGGGAAACCCTCGAGGGAAAGCCACAGATCCCTTGATCCAACGCGAAGGGAAGAGGGACACCGCTGCTACAGCTCGGGAGGAAAGCTCACGTGCATGCCCCCACTCGAGACGAGGACTGACTCCACTGGGGAGACTCCAGGAAGTTACCACCAAGATACCATGTCAGCACTGGAGAGGAATCCTCAGTTTCCGGCACCGACTCCACACAAGGTCTTAGGCCCCGGCATCAACGGGAGAGGAATCCCGAGAGGCCCCCGAGCAACTCGGCATGGGAACTGGCCTTTCCTGAGGCCACCAGAGCGGGTCCCTGAGGTCCCGTCGTAAGTCGAGAGCACCTGCCGCAACTCCGAGAAAATCCAGGAGGTTCTCCCCTCCAGGCGAGATGAGGCCCATTTCCTCTGAGTCGTCTCCAGGCTAATCACACCTAACCTCTGGAACTTCCAAAGGGTCCTTCACACCCTTGTTGCAACTCCAAAAAGTTCCCCGACATACCCGTCTCCACTCAAGAGGAAGCACGAGAGTCCCGCCCACATCCAGAGGAGCCCCGTTTCCGCCTCCTACCTCGAGAGGAGGGATCCTTCCCCTGCGTGATCGGGATAGAATTCCCAGTGTTCCGTCGCATCTAAAGAGGTGGCGCTCTCCAATGGGAAGGGCGAGAGGAACTCCAGGGTCGTGCCACCATTCCCAGAGTCCCCCAGATATCTCAGTCCATTCCAGGGAAACCTGTTTTCCCTGCACTGCCTCGACTTTCAAGCCGGAGGATCGAGTCACACCACGGTGGCACGTGGGACAGCCCTGTGGGAAAACATCGTGGGAAAGCCTAGTGGGAAAGCCTCGAGGGAAAGCCACAGATCCCTTTATCCACGCGAAGGGAAGCGTGACACTGCTGCTACAGCTCGGGAGGAAAGCGCACGTGCATGCCCCCACTCGAGACGAGGACTGACTCCTTTGGGCAGACTCCAGAAGTACCCCAAGATCCATGCCAGCACTGGAGAGGAATCCTCAGGTTTTGGCCCCGACTCCACACAAGGTCTTAGGCCCGGCATCGACGGCAGAGGAATCCCGAGAGGCACACGAGCAACTCGCATGGGGACTGGCCTTTCCTGAGGCCACCAGAGCGGGTCCCTGAGGTCCCGGTAGTAATTCGAGAGCACCTGCCGCAACTCGAGAAAATCCAGGAGGTTCTCCCCTCCAGGCGAGATGAGGCCCATTTCTGATGAGGCGTCTCGAGGCTAATCACACCTAACCCCTGGAACTTCGAAAGGGTCCTTCACACCCTTGCTGCAACTCAAGAAGTACCCCAACATACCCGTCTCCACTCGAGAGGAAGCACGAGAGTCCCGTCCACATCCAGAGGAGCCCCGTTTGCGCCTCCTACCCGAGAGGAGGGATCCTTTCCCTGCGTGGTCGGGAAAGAATTCCCGGTGTTCCTGTCGGATCTCATGTGGAGGCTCTCTCCACAGGAAAGGCGAGAGGAACTCCAGGGTCGTGCCACCATTCCCAGAGTCCCCCAGATGTCTCAGTCCATTCCTGGGAAAACTGTTTTCCCTGCACTGCCTCGACTTTCAAGCCGAGGATCCACTCACACAACGGTGGCACGTGGGACAGCCCTGTGGGAAAGCCTCATGGGAAAGCCTCCTGGGAAAGCCTCGAGGGAAAGCCACAGATCCCTTGATCCACGCGAAGGGAAGCGTGACACTGCTGCTACAGCTCGGGAGGAAATCGCACGTGCATGCCCTCACTCGAGATGAGGACTGACTCCCCTGGGGAGACACCAGAAGTACCCCAAGTTCCATGTCAGCACTGGAGAGGAATCCTCAGGTTCCGGGACCGACTCCACACAAGATCTTAGGCCCCGGCATCACTGGGAGAGCAATCCCGATAGGCCCCCGAACAACTCGCAAGGGGACTGGCCTTTCCTGAGGCCACCAGAGCGGGTCCCTGAGGTCCCTGTCGTAAGTCGACAGCACCTGCCGCAACTCGAGGAAATGCAGGAGGTTCTACCCTCCAGGCGAGATGAGGCCCATTTCCGCTGAGGCGTCTGGAGGCTAATCACATCTAACATCTGGAATTTCCAAAGGGTCCTTCACACCCTTGCTGCAACTCAAGAAGTTCCCCGACATACCCGTCTCCACTCGAGAGGAAAGCACGAGAGTCCCGCCCACATCCAGAGGAGACCTGTTTCCGCCTCCGAGCTCGAGAGGAGGGATCCTTTCCCTGCGAGGTGGGGAAAGAATTCCCCGCGTTCCCGTTGCATCTCAAGAGGAGGTGCTCTCCACAGGAAAGGCGAGAGGAACTCCAGGGTCGTGCCACCATTCCAGAGTCCCCCAGATGTCTCAGTCCATTCCAGGGAAATCTGTTTTCCCTGCACTGCCTCGACTTTGAAGCCGAGGATCGACTCACACCACGGTGGCACGTGGGACAGCCCTGTGGGAAAGCCTCGTGGGAAAGCCTCGTGGGAAAGCCTCGAGGGAAAGCCACAGATCCCTTGATCCACGCGAAGGGAAGCGCGACCCTGCTGCTGCAGCTAGGGAGGAAAGCGCACGTGCATGCCCCCACTCGAGACGAGGACTGACTCCCCTGGGGAGACTCCTAAAGTAGCCCAAGATCCATGTCAGCACTGGAGAGGAATCCTCAGGTACCGGCACCGACTCCACACAAGGTCTTAGGCCCCAGCATCGACGGGAGAGGAATTCCGAGAGGCCCCCAAGGAACTCGCATGGGGACTGGCCTTTACTGAGTCCACCAGAGCGGGTCCCTTAGGTCCCCGTCGTAAGTCGAGAGCACCTGCCGCAACTCGAGAAAATCCTGGAGCTTCTCCCCTCCAGGCGTGATGAGGCCCATTTCCGCTGAGGCGTCTCGAGGCTAATAACACCTAACCTCTGGAACTTCCAAAGGGTCCTTCACACCCTTGCTGCAACTCAGGAAGTTCCCCTACATACCCGTCTACACTCGAGCGGAAGCACGAGAGTCCCGCCCACATCCAGAGGAGCCCCGTTTCCGCCTCCTAGCTCGAGAGGAGCGATCCTTTCCCTGCGTGGTCGGGAAAGAATTCCCGGCGTTCCCGTCGCATCTCAAGAGGAGGCACTCTCCACGGGAAAGGCGAGAGGAATTCCAGGGTCGTGCCACCATTCCCAGAGTCCTCCAGATGTCTAAGTCCATTCAAGGGAAACCAGTTTTCCCTGCACTCTTTCGACTTTCAAGCAGAGGATCGACTCACACCACGGTGCCACGTGGGACAGCCCCTGTGGGAAAGCCTCCTGGGAAAGCCTCGAGGGAAAGCCACAGATTCCTTAATCCACGCGAAGGGAAGCGTTACACTGCTGCTACAGCTCGATAGTAAAGCGCACTTGTATGCCCCCACTCGAGACGAGGACGTCCACAAGTTCCCCAAGATCCATTTCAGCACTGGAGAGGAATCCTCAGGTTCCGGCACCGACTCCACACAAGGTCTTAGGCCCCGGCATCGACGGGAGAGGTAATCTCAAGAGGAGGCGCTCTCCACAGGAAAGGCGAGAGGAACTCCAGGGTCGTGCCACCATTACCTGAGTCCCCAGATGTCTCAGTCCATTCCAGGGAAACGTGTTTTCCCTGCACTGCCTCGACTTTCAAGCCGAGGATCGACTCACACCACGGTGGCACGTTGGACAGCCCTGTGGGAAAGCGTGGTGGGAAAGCCTCCTGGGAAACCCTCGAGGGAAAGCCACAGATCCCTTGATCAACGCGAAGGGAAGAGGGACACCGCTGCTACAGCTCGGGAGGAAAGCTCACGTGCATGCCCCCACTCGAGACGAGGACTGACTCCACTGGGGAGACTCCAGGAGTTCACCAAGATACATGTCGGCACTGGAGAGGAATCCTCAGTTTCCGGCACCGACTCCACACAAGGTCTTAGGCCCCGGCATTAACGGGAGAGGAATCCCGAGAGGCCCCCGAGCAACTCGCATGGGAACTGGCCTTTCCTGAGGCCACCAGAGCGGGTCCCTGAGGTCCCCGTCGTAAGTCGAGAGCACCTGCCGCAACTCCAGAAAATCCAGGAGGTTCTCCCCTCCAGGCGAGATGAGGCCCATTTCCTCTGAGTCGTCTCCAGGCTAATCACACCTAACCTCTGGAACTTCCAAAGGGTCCTTCACACCCTTGTTGCAACTCAAAAAGTTCCCCGACATACCCGTCTCCACTCAAGAGGAAGCACGAGAGTCCCGCCCACATCCAGAGGAGCCCCGTTTCCGCCTCCTACCTCGAGAGGAGGGATCCTTCCCCTGCGTGATCGGGATAGAATTCCCAGTGTTCCGTCGCATCTAAAGAGGTGGCGCTCTCCAAGGGAAGGGCGAGAGGAACTCCAGGGTCGTGCCACCATTCCCAGAGTCCCCCAGATATCTCAGTCCATTCCAGGGAAACCTGTTTTCCCTGCACTGCCTCGACTTTCAAGCCGAGGATCGAGTCACACCACGGTGGCACGTGGGACAGCCCTGTGGGAAAACATCGTGGGAAAGCCTAGTGGGAAAGCCTCGAGGGAAAGCCACAGATCCCTTTATCCACGCGAAGGGAAGCGTGACACTGCTGCTACAGCTCGGGAGGAAAGCGCACGTGCATGCCCCCACTCGAGACGAGGACTGACTCCTTTGGGCAGACTCCAGAAGTACCCCAAGATCCATGCCAGCACTGGAGAGGAATCCTCAGGTTTTGGCCCCGACTCCACACAAGGTCTTAGGCCCCGGCATCGAAGGCAGAGGAATCCGAGAGGCACACGAGCAACTCGCATGGGGACTGGCCTTTCCTGAGGCCACCAGAGCGGGTCCCTGAGGTCCCGGTAGTAATTCGAGAGCACCTGCCGCAACTCGAGAAAATCCAGGAGGTTCTCCCCTCCAGGCGAGATGAGGCCCATTTCTGATGAGGCGTCTCGAGGCTAATCACACCTAACCCCTGGAACTTCGAAAGGGTCCTTCACACCCTTGCTGCAACTCAAGAAGTACCCCAACATACCCGTCTCCACTCGAGAGGAAGCACGAGAGTCCCGTCCACATCCAGAGGAGCCCCGTTTGCGCCTCCTACCCCGAGAGGAGGGATCCTTTCCCTGCGTGGTCGGGAAAGAATTCCCGGTGTTCCTGTCGGATCTCATGTGGAGGCTCTCTCCACAGGAAAGGCGAGAGGAACTCCAGGGTCGTGCCACCATTCCCAGAGTCCCCCAGATGTCTCAGTCCATTCCTGGGAAAACTGTTTTCCCTGCACTGCCTCGACTTTCAAGCCGAGGATCCACTCACACAACGGTGGCACGTGGGACAGCCCTGTGGGAAAGCCTCATGGGAAAGCCTCCTGGGAAAGCCTCGAGGGAAAGCCACAGATCCCTTGATCCACGCGAAGGGAAGCGTGACACTGCTGCTACAGCTCGGGAGGAAATCGCACGTGCATGCCCTCACTCGAGATGAGGACTGACTCCCCTGGCGAGACACCAGAAGTACCCCAAGTTCCATGTCAGCACTGGAGAGGAATCCTCAGGTTCCGGGACCGACTCCACACAAGATCTTAGGCCCCGGCATCACTGGGAGAGCAAACCCGATAGGCCCCCGAACAACTCGCAAGGGACTGGCCTTTCCTGAGGCCACCAGAGCGGGTCCCTGAGGTCCCTGTCCGTAAGTCGACAGCACCTGCCGCAACTCGAGGAAATGCAGGAGGTTCTACCCTCCAGGCGAGATGAGGCCATTTCCGCTGAGGCGTCTGGAGGCTAATCACATCTAACATCTGGAATTTCCAAAGGGTCCTTCACACCCTTGCTGCAACTCAAGAAGTTCCCCGACATACCCGTCTCCACTCGAGAGGAAAGCACGAGAGTCCCGCCCACATCCAGAGGAGACCTGTTTCCGCCTCCGAGCTCGAGAGGAGGGATCCTTTCCCCTGCGAGGTGGGGAAAGAATTCCCCGCGCTTCCCGTTGCATCTCAAGAGGAGGTGCTCTCCACAGGAAAGGCGAGAGGAACTCCAGGGTCGTGCCACCATTCCCAGATTCCCCCAGATGTCTCAGTCCATTCCAGGGAAATCTGTTTTCCCTGCACTGCCTCGACTTTGAAGCCGAGGATCGACTCACACCACGGTGGCACGTGGGGACAGCCCTGTGGGAAAGCCTCGTGGGAAAGCCTCGTGGGAAAGCCTCGAGGAAAGCCACAGATCCCTTGATCCACGCGAAGGGAAGCGCGACCCTGCTGCTGCAGCTAGGGAGGAAGCGCACGTGCATGCCCCACTCGAGACGAGGACTGACTCCCCTGGGGAGACTCCTAAAGTAGCCCAAGATCCATGTCAGCACTGGAGAGGAATCCTCAGGTACCGCGCACCGACTCCACACAAGGTCTTAGGCCCCAGCATCGACGGAGAGGAATTCGAGAGGCCCCAAGGAACTCGCATGGGGACTGGCCTTTACTGAGTCCACCAGAGCGGGTCCCTTAGGTCCCCGTCGTAAGTCGAGAGCACTGCCGCAACTCGAGAAAATCCTGGAGCTTCTCCCCTCCAGGCGTGATGAGGCCCATTTCCGCTGAGGCGTCTCTCGAGGCTAATAACACCTAACCTCTCGCCGAACTTCAAAGAGCGTCCTTCACACCCTTGCCTGCCCAACTTCAGGAATGTTCGCCCTACATTTACCCGTCTACACTTCGACGGAAGCGACGGAGAGTCCCGCCCCACATCCAAGGAGCCCCGCTTTCCGCCTCCTAGCCTCGAGAGGAGCGCATCCTTTCCCTGCGCTGGTCGCAAAGAATTCCCGGCGTTTCCCGTCGCCATGACTCAAGAGGACGGCCACTTTCTCCCACGGGAAAGGCCGAGACGATATTCCAGGTCGTGCCCACCATTTCCCAGAGTCCTCCAGATGTACGTAAGTTCCATCAAGGCGAAACCAGGTTTTCCTGCCACTTCTTTCGACTTTACAAGCCAGAGCGATCGACTCACACCACGGTGCCACGTGGACAGCCCTTGGGCGAAAGCCTCCTGGGAAAGCCTCGAGTGGAAAGCCCACAGATCCTTAATCCACCGCGAAGGCGGAAGCGTTACATCCTGCTGCTACAGCTCGATAGCTAAAGCCGCACTGTATGCCCCCACCCTCGAACGAGCGGACCGTCCACAAGTTCCCCCAAGATCCATATTCCAGCACTGCTGAGCAGGAATCCTCATGTCGGGCACCGACTCCACACAAGGTCTTAGGCGCATCGACGGCCCGAGCAGGAATCTCAAGAGGCAGGCGCCTCCACAGGAAAGGCCGAGCAGGACTCCCAGGGTCGGGCCACCATTACCTTGAGCTCCCCCAGATGTCTCAGTCCCATTCCAGGCGAAAGCGTGTTTCCCTGCACATCCAATCGACTTTCAAGCCGAGGATCGACTGCACACCACCGTGGCCACGTTTGCGAACAGCCCTGTGGAAAAGCCGTGTGGGAAAGCCTCCTGGCGACAAGCCACTCGAGTGAAAGCCACAGATCCCTTGATCAGACGCGATAGGTCTGAAGAGTGGCACACCGCTGCCTACAGCTCGCGAGGAAAGCCTCACGGTCGCATGGCCCCCACTCGAGACGAGGACTGACTCACACTGCGGAGACTCCAGGAGTTCACAAGATAGCATTGTCAGCGGCACCTCGGACGCACCTGCCTGCAAGTTTCCCGGGCGCGAGCACCTTCGCTCGGACCAACTCGACTCCACCACAAGGTCTCTAGGCCCCGCCTGGCCTATTAACGGAGAGAATCCCGAGAGGCCCCCGAGCACACTATCGCGAGCTATAATCGCATGGGAACTGGCCTTTCCTCGAGCACGCAGAGCGCGCGTCCTACGCGTCCCCTCGTAAGTCGAGAGCACCATGCCGCAACTCCAGAAAAATCCAAGGAGTTCTTCCCTCCAGGCGAAGATGAGCCCATTTCCTCTGAGTCGTCTCCAGGACTCAATACACACCTAACCCTCATGGAACTTCCAAAGAGCGTTCCTAAGCACCCTTGTTGGCACAACTCAAAAAAGTTCCCCGAATACACGTCTCCACTCACAGAGAAGCGACGAGAGTCCCGCCCAACATCCAGAGGAGACCTGTTTCCGCTCGTAACGCTCGAGAGGAGGGTCCTTTCCCTGCGTAAGAGTGGGGATAGCAATTCCCAGCTGTTCCCGTTGCAATCTACAAGAGGCTAGGCTGCTCTCCAAGGAAAGCGCGAGAGAACATCCAGGGTCGTGCCACCATTCCAGAGTCCCCAGACATAGCTCAGTCAATTCAGGAACCTGCTTGTTTGCTGCACTGCCTCGACTTTGAAGCCGAGATCGGCTCACCCACGGTGGCACGTGGGACAGCCCTGTGCGGGAAGCCGGAAGCATCGTGGAAAGCCTAGTGGGAAAGCCTCGACGGAAAGAAAAAAAAAAATAAAAAAAAAATAAAAAAAAAAAAAAAAAAAAAAAAAAAAAAACAAACAAACATAAACAAAAAATAAAAAAACCCCACAGATCCCTTTATCCACGCGAAGGGAAAGCGTCACACTGCTGCCTACAGCCTCAGGCAGAAACGCCACGTGTCATGCCCCCACATCGCCAGCACAGAGGACGACTCCTTTGGGCGGACTCCAGAATACCCCAAAGATACCATGCCAGCACTGGAGAGGAATCCTCAGTTTTGGCCCCGACATCCACACAAGCGTCTTTAGGCCCCCGGCGGCACTCGCCGAGCAGAGCAATCCCGAGAGGCACACGCAGCACAACTCGCGGATGCGCCGACTGGCCTTTACCTGAGGCCAACCAAGAGCCCGGTCCCTGAGCGTCCCTGCCCGGTAACATATCGAGGAGCAACCTGCGCCATACTTCGCAAGAAACATCACCAAGCGAGTGATTCCCTCCAGTGGCGAGCATGAAGGCCCATTCCTTGCATGAGGCCGTTCCGAGCTTAATACACACCCTAAACCCTGCAGACATACCTCAGAAGGGCTCCTAATCACAACCCTCTGCTCGCAACTCCAAGAGTACGCCCTAACAATACCCGTCTCCACTCGAGAAGGAAGCACCGAGAGTCCCGTCCAACATCCAGCAGAGCCCCGTTACTGTGCCGCTCCTCCTACCCAGAAGGAAGGGACCTCTTTCCCCTGCGGGTCGGAAAGAATTCCCGGTACCTGTTCCTGTCGGCATCTCATGATGAGAGGCTCTCTACCACAGCGAAAGCCTGCGAGAAGCGCAACCTCCAGTCGTAGCCACCATATCCCACCGAGTCTACCCCATAAGATGTCTCAGTCCATTCCTGGGAAAACTGCTTATTTCCCTGCACTGCCTCGACTTTCAAGCGCGCAGGATCCACTCACACAAACGGTGGCACGTGGACAGCCCTGTGAGGAACAGGCCTCAATGGCACGAAAAGCCCGCCTGAGAACAGCCTCGACCGCGAAACCACAGATCCTTGAATCACGCGACCAAGCGGAGCCGGTGACACTGCTGCTACAGCTCGGGAGCCGACAATCGTCGAACGTGCATGCCCTTCATGAGATGAGACTGACTCCCCTCGCCGAGACAACCAGAAGTACGCCCAAGTTACCACTGTCAGCACTGAAGACGAAACTCCTCAGTCCCGGACCGACTCCACACAAGATCTAATAGCGCCCCGGCATGTCACTGCGAGAGCGAGAAACCCGATAGGGCCCCCGAACAACTCGCAAAGGGACTGGCCTTCCTGAAGCGCCCACCAGAGCGGTCCCTGAGCGCTCCCATGTACGTAAACAAGTCGACAGCAGCCTGCGTTTTGGTTGATTTCTTACCCGCCAACTCGACGAAATCGCCGCGGTCAGCCGCGACAACCGCCTTCGACTCCTCGCAGGCGCAGACATCGAGGCCCCATCGTCGCTCCGCTGACGGCGTCCTGCGGAGGCTAATCACATCCCCTACACATCTGGAATTATCCAACTACAGCGCGGTCCTCTCACACACCCCGTTGCGTGCAACTTCCAAGAAAGTTCCACCGACAGTACCAAGTCGTACATCGAAGAGGACAGCACGCAGAAGGTCCCGCCCACATCCAGAGGCAGCACCTGTTTCCGCCTCCGACGCTCAGAGCAGACGGGATCCTTCTCCCTGCGAGGTGGCCGGGAAAGAACTTCCCCGCCTGTCCCGTTGACCATCTCTAAGAGACGGGTGCTCTCCCACCAGGAAAAGGCGAGAAGCGAACTCCAGCGTCGTGCACCATATCCCCCAGATTCCCCCAGACTTGTTGCAGTCCAGTCCAGGGAAACTCTGTTATCCCTTGCACTGCCTCGACTTTGAAGCCGAGGATCGACTCCACACCACGTTCCACCGTAGGGACGCCCTGTGGAAAGCCTCGTGGAAAAGCCTCGTGGAAATGCACTCCGAAGGGGAAAGCCACGAAGATCCCTCTGATCCACGGCGAAAGGCGAAGCGCGACCTGCTGCCTTCCACTAGGAGAAATGCGCCGTGCATGCCCCACTCGTATCGAGCGACCTGACCTCCCTGGCGGCAAGACTCCTAAAGTAGCCCAAGATCCATTCAGCACTGACGGAGAGGAATCCTTCAGCTACGGCACCGACTCCACACCAAGCGTCTTTAGGCCCCAGCATCGCACGGGAGAGAATTACGCGAGAGGCCCCAAGGCAACTCGCATGCGCCGACCTGGCCTTACTGAAGTCCACCAGATACGCGCCGGTCCCTTAGCCGTCCCCGCTCGCTAAGCTCGAGAGCACTTGCCGCCCAACTCGAAGAAAATCCTGGAGCTTCTCCCCTCCAGCGTGATTGAGGCCCATTTCCGCTGAGGCTACTCGAGGCACTAAAAAACACGCTAAACTCTGGAACTTCCAAAGGCTCCTTCACACCCTCTTGCCTGCCAACTCGAGGAAGTTCCCTACCATACTCCCGTCTACACTCAGAGCGGTAAGCACGAGAGTCCGCCACATCCAGCCCAGGAGCCCCGAAGTTTCGCCTCCGAGCTCGGGAGAGGCACTGCGATCTCCTTTCCCTGCGACGTTGGTCCGGAAAAATTCCCGAGCGTTCCTGCTTCGCCCAATCTCAAGAGGAGGCCACTCTCCACGGGCACAACGCGCGAGCAGGAATTCCAGGGGC
>NW_017217826.1:0-12282 GCF_001704415.2 Capra hircus | reverse complement strand
AGGGAAGCCCTTTTCCCATTCAGCCCTGCCTGACTTTCAAGAGCATCACTCACACCAAGGTGGCACGTGGGACAGCCCCTGTGGGAAAGCCACGTGGGAAAGCCTCATGGGAAAGCCTCGAGGGAAAGCCACAGATCCCTTGATCCACGAAGGGAAGGGTGACACTGCTGCTACAGCTCGGGAGGAAAGCGCACGTGCATGCCCCCACTCGAGAGGAAGACTGACTCCCCTGGGGAGACTCAGAAGTACCCAAGATCCATGTCAGCACTGGAGAGGAATCCTCAGGTTCCGGCACCGACTCCACACAAGGTCTTAGGCCCGGCATCAAGGGGAGAGGAATCCGAGAGGCCCCCGAGCAACTCGCATGGGGACTGGCCTTTCCTGAGGCCACCAGAGCGGGTCCCTGAGGTCCCGTCGTAAGTCGAGAGCACCTGCCACAACTCGAGAAAATCCAGGAGGTTCTCCCCTCCAGGCGAGATGAGGCCATTTCCGCTGAGGCTCGAGGCTAATCACACTAACCTCTGGAACTTCCAAAGGGTCCTTCACACCCTTGCTGCAACTCAAGAAGTTCCCCCGACATACCGTCTCCACTCGAGAGGAAGCACGAGAGTCCCGCCCACATCCAGAGGAGCCCGTTTCCGCCTCCTAGCTCGAGAGGAGGGATCCTTTCCCTGGGTGTTCGGGAAAGAATTCCCTGTGTTCCCGTCGCATCTCAAGAGGAGGCGCTCTCCACAGGAAAGGCGAGAGAAACTCCAGGGTTGTGCCACCATTCCCAGAGTCCCCCAGATGTCTCAGTCCATTCCAGGGAACCTGTTTTCCCTGCACTGCCTCGACTTTCAAGCCGAGGATCGACTCACACTGGCACGTGGACAGCCCTGTGGGAAAGCCTGGGAAAGCCTCATGGGAAAGCCTCGAGGGAAAGCCACAGATCCCTTGATCCACGCGAAGGGAAGCGTGACACTGCTGCTACAGCTCGGGAGGAAAGCGCACGTGCATGCCCCCACTCGAGACGAGGACTGACTCCCCTGGGAGACTCCAGAAGTACCCCAAGATCCATGTCAGCACTGGAGAGGAATCCTCAGGTTCCGGCACCGACTCCACACAAGGTCTTAGGCCCCGGAATCGACGGGAGAGGAATCCGAGAGGCCCCGAGCAACTTGGGGACTGGCCTTTCCTGAGGCCACCAGAGCGGGTCCTGAGGTCCCCGGAGAGCACCTGCCGCAACTCGAGAAAATCCAGGAGGTTCTCCCCTCCAGGCGAGATGAGGCCCATTTCCGCTGAGGCGTCTCGAGGCTAATCACACCTAACCTCTGGAACTTCCAAAGGGTCCTTCACACCTTGCTGCTGCAACTCAAGAAGTTCCCCGACATACCCGTCTCCACTCGAGAGGAAGCACGAGAGTCCGCCCACATCCAGAGGAGCCCCGTTTCCGCCTCCTAGCTCGAGAGGAGGGATCCTTTCCCTGCGTGGTTGGGAAGAATTCCCGCGTTCCCGTCGCATCTCAAGAGGAGGCGCTCTCCACAGGAAAGGCGAGAGGAACTCCAGGGTCGTGCCACCATTCCCAGAGTCCCCCAGATGTCTCAGTCCATTCCAGGGAAACCTGTTTTCCCTGCACTGCCTCGATTTCAAGCCGAGGATCGACTCACACACGGTGGCACGTGGGACAGCCCTGTGGGAAAGCCTCTGGGAAAGCCTCATGGGAAGCCTCAAGGGAAAGGATCCCTTGATCCACGCAAGGGAAGCGTGACACTGCTGCTACAGCTCGGAGGAAAGCGCACGTGCATGCCCCACTCGAGACGAGGACTGACTCCCCTGGGGAGACTCCAGAAGTACCCCAAGATCCATGTCAGCACTGGAGAGGAATCCTCAGGTTCCGGCACCGACTCCACACAAGGTCTTAGGCCCGGCATCGACGGGAGGGAATCCCGAGAGGCCCCGAGCAACTCGCATGGGACTGGCCTTTCCTGAGGCCACCAGAGCGGGTCCCTGAGGTCCCCGTCGTAAGTCGAGAGCACCTGCCGCAACTCGAGAAAATCCAGGAGGTTCTCCCCTCCAGGCGAGATGAGGCCCATTTCCGCTGAGGCGTCTCGAGGCTAATCACACCAACCTCTGGAACTTCCAAAGGGTCCTTCACACCCTTGCTGCAACTCAAGAAGTTCCCCGACATACCCGTCTCCTCGAGAGGAAGCACGAGAGTCCGCCCACATCCAGAGGAGCCCGTTTCCGCCTCAAAGCTCGAGAGGAGGGATCCTTTCCCTGCGTGGTCGGGAAAGAATTCCGGCGTTCCCCGTCGCATCTCAAGAGGAGGCGCTCTCCCAGGAAAGGCGAGAGGAACTCCAGGGTCGTGCCACCATTCCCAGAGTCCCCCAGATGTCTCAGTCCATTCCAGGGAAACCTGTTTTCCCTGCACTGCCTCGACTTTCAAGCCGAGGATCGACCACACCACGGTGGCACGTGGGACAGCCCTGTGGGAAAGCCTCGTGGAAAGCCTCGAGGGAAAGCCACAGATCCCTTGATCTACTCGAAGGGGAAGCGTGACACTGCTGCTAGCTCGGGAGGAAGCTCACGCGCATGCCCCCACTCGAGAAGAGGACTGACTCCCCTGGGGAGACTCAGAACTACCCCAATATCCATGTCAGCCTGGAGAGGAATCCTCAGGTTCCGGAACCGACTCCACACAAGGCTTAGGCCCCGGAATCGACGGGAGTGGAATCCCGAGAGGCCCCCGGGCAACTTGCTTGGCGACTGGCCTTTCCTGAGCCACCAGAGCGGGTCAATGAGGTCCCCATCGTAAGTCGAGAGCACCTGCCATCTCGAGAAAATCCAGGAGGTTCTCCCCTCCAGGCGAGATGAGGCCCTATTACGCTGAGGCGTCTCCAGGCTAATCACACCTAACCTCTGGAACTTCCAAAGGGTCCTTCACACCCTTGCTGCAACTCAAGAAGTTCCCCGACATACCCGTCTCCACTCGAGAGGAAGCACGAGAGTCCCGCCCACATCCAGAGGAGCCCCGTTTCGCCTCTTAGCTCGAGAGGATGGATCCTTTCCCTGCGTGGTTGGGGAAAGAATTGCCTGCATTCCGTCGCATCTCAAGAGGAGGCGGTCTCCTCAGGAAAGGCGAGAGGAACTCAGGGTCGTGCCACCATTCCCAGAGTCCCCCAGATGTCTCAGTCCATTCCAGGGAAAACTGTTTTCCCTGCACTGCCTCGATTTCATGCCGAGGATCGACTCACACACGGTGGCACGTGGGACAGCCCTGTGGGAAAGCCTCCTGGGAAAGCCTCATGGATAGCCTCAAGGGAAAGACACTGATCCCTTGATCCACTCGACGGGAAGCGTGACACTGCTGTTACAGCTCGGGAGGAATCGAACTGCATGCCGCCACTCGAGACGAGGACTGACTCCCCTGGGGAGACACCCAGAAGTACCCCAAGATCCATGTCAGCAGTGGAGAGGAATCCTCAGGTTGGGACACCGACTCCACTCAAGTCTTAGGCCCCGGCATCGACGGAGAGGAATCCCGAGAGGCCCCGAATGGGGACTGGCCTTTCCTGAGGCCACCAGAGCGGGTCCCTGAGGTCCCCGTCGTAAGTCGAGAGCACCTGCCGCAACTCGAGAAAATCCAGGAGGTTCTCCCCTCCAGGCGAGATGAGGCCCTTTCCGCTGAGGCGTCTCGAGGCTAATCACACTAACCTCTGGAACTTCCAAAGGGTCCTTCACACCCTTGCGCAACTCAATAAGTTCCCCGACATACCCGTCTCCACTCGAGAGGAAGCACGAGAGTCCTGCCCACATCCAGAGGAGCCCCGATTCCGCCTCAAAGCTCGAGAGGAGGGATCCTTTCCCTGCGTGTGCGGAAAAGAATTCCCGGCGTTCCCGTCACATCTGAAGTGGAGGCGCTCTCCACAGGAAAGGCGAGAGGAACTCCAGGGTCGTGCCACCATTCCCAGATTCCCCAGATGTCTCAGTCCATTCCAGGGAAACTGTTTTCCTTGCACTGCCTCGACTTTCAAGCCGAGGATCGACTCACACCACGGTGGCACGTGGGACAGCCCTGTGGGAAAGCCTCCTGGGAAAGCCTCGTGGGAAAGCCTCGAGGGAAAGCACTGATCCCTTGATCCACTCGAAGGGAAGCGTGACACTGCTGCTACAGCTAGGGAGGGAAGCGCACGTGCATGCCCCACTCGAGACGAGAACTGACTCCCCTGGGGAGACTCCAAAAGTACCCAAGATCCATGTCAGCAATGGAGAGGAAACCTCAGGTTCCGAACCAACTCCACACAAGGTCTTAGGCCCCGGCATCAACGGGAGAGGAATCCCGAGGCCCCGAGCAACTCCCATGGGGACTGGCCTTTCCTGAGGCCACCAGAGCGGGTCCCTGAGGTCCCTATCGAAAGTCGAGAGCACCTGCCGCAACTCGAGAAAATCCAGGAGGTTCTCCCTCCAGGCGAGATGAGGCCCATTTCCGCTGAGGCGTCTCGAGGCTAATCACACCTAACCTCTGGAACTTCCAAAGGGTCCTTCACACCCTTGCTGCAACTCAAGAAGTTCCCCGACATACCCGTCTCCACTCGAGAGGAAGCACGAGAGTCCCGCCCACATCCAGAGGAGCCCGTTTCCGCCTCATAGCTCGAGAGGAGGGATCCTTTCCCTGCGTGTTCGGAAAGAATTCCCGCGTTCCCGTCGCATCTCAAGAGGAGGCGCTCTCCACAGGAAAGGCGAGAGGAACTCCAGGGTCGTGCCACCATTCCCAGAGTTCCCCAGATGTCTCAGTCCATTCCAGGGAAACCTGTTTTCCCTGCACTGCCTCGACTTTCAAGCCGAGGATCGACTCACACCACGGTGGTGGGTGTGGGAAAGCCCTGTGGGAAAGCCTCGTGGGAAAGCCTCGAGAAAGCCACAGATCCCTTGATCCACGCGAAGGAAGCGCGACACTGCTGCTACAGCTCGGAAGGAAAGCGCACGTGCATGCCCCACTCGAGACGAGGACTGACTCCCCTGGGGAGACTCCAGAAGTACCCCAAGATCCATGTCAGCACTGGAGAGGAATCCTCAGGTTCCGGCACCGACTCCACACAAGGTCTTAGGCCCCGGCATCGATGGGAGAGGAATCCCGAGAGGCCCCCGAGCAACTCGCATGGGACTGGCCTTTCCTGAGGCCACCAGAGCGGGTCCCTGAGGTCCCCGTCGAAGTCGAGAGCACCTGCCGCAACTCGAGAAAATCCAGGAGGTTCTCCCCTCCAGGCGAGATGAGGCCCATTTCCGCTGAGGCGTCTCGAGGCTAATCACACCTAACCTCTGGAACTTCCAAAGGGTCCTTCACACCCTTGCTGCAACTCAAGAATTCCCCGACATACCCGTCTCCACTCGAGAGGAAGCACGAGAGTCCCGCCCACATCCAGAGGAGCCCGTTTCCGCCTCCTAGCTCGAGAGGAGGGATCCTTTCCCTGCGTGGTCGGGAAAGAATTCCGGCGTTCCCGTCGCATCTCAAGAGGAGGCGCTCTCCACAGGAAAGGCGAGAGGAACTCCAGGTCGTGCCACCATTCCCAGAGTCCCAGATGTCTCAGTCCATTCCAGGGAAACCTGTTTTCCTGCACTGCCTCGACTTTCAAGCCGAGGATCGACTCACACCCACGGTGGCACGTGGGAAAGCCTCGTGGGAAAGCCTCGTGGGAAAGCGAGGAAAGCCACAGATCCCTTGATCCACGCGGGAAGCGTGAGCTGCTACAGCTCGGAAGGAAAGCGCACGTGCATGCCCCTCTCGAGACGAGGACTGACTCCCCTGGGGAGACTCCAGAAGTACCCCAAGATCCATGTCAGCACTACAGAGGAATCCTCAGGTTCCGGCACCGAATCCACACAAGTTCTTAGGCCCCGCATAGATGGAGAGGAATCCCGAGAGGCCCCCGAGCAATTCGCGTGGGACTGGCCTTTCCTGAGGCCACCAGAGCGGGTCCCTGAGGTCCCCGTCGAAAGTCGAGAGCACCTGCCGCAACTCGAGAAAATCCAGGCGGTTCTCCCCTCCTGGCAACATGAGGACCATTTCCACTGAGGCGTCTCGAGGCTAATCACACCTAACCTCTGGAACTTCCAAAGGGTCCTTCACACCCTTGCTGCAAATCCAGAATTTCCCCGACATAGCCGTCTCCACTCGAGAGGAAGCACGAGAGTCCCGCCCACATACAGAGGAGCACCGTTTCCGCCTCCTAGCTCGAGAGGAGGATCCTTTCCCTCCGTGGTCGGGAAAGAATTCCCGGCGTTCCCGTCGCATCTCAAGAGGAGGCGCTCTCCACAGGAAAGTCGAGAGGAAGTCCAGGGTCGTGCCACCATTCCCAGATTCGCCAGATGTCTCAGTCCATTCCAGGAAACCTGTTTTCCTTGCACTGCGTTGACTTTCAAGCCATCGATCGACTCACACCACGGTGGCACGTGGGATAGCCCTGTGGAAAGCCTCGTGGGAAAGCCACAGATCCCTTGATCCAGGCGAAGGAAGCATGACACTGCTGCCACAGCTCCGGAGGTAAGCGCACGTGCATGCGCCCACTCAAACGAGGACTGACTCCCCTGGGGAGACTCCAGAAGTACCCCAAGATCCATGTCAGCACTGCAGAGGAATCCTCAGGTTCCGGCACCGACTCCACACAAGGTCTTAGGCCCCGGCATCGATGGTAGAGGAATCCCGAGAGGCCCCCGAGCAACTCGCATGTGGACTGGCCTTTCCTGAGGCCACCAGAGCGGGTCCCTGAGGTCCCCGTCGTAAGTCGAGAGCACCTGCCGCAACTCGAGAAAATCCAGGAGGTTCTCCCTCCAGGCGAGATGAAGCCCATTTCCGCTGAAGCGTCTGGAGGCTAATCACACCTAACCTCTGGAACTTCCAAAGGGTCCTTCACACCCTTGCTGCAACTCAAGAAGTTCCCGACATACCCGTCTCCTCTCGATAGGAAGCACGAGGGTCCCGCCACATCCAGAGGAGCCCCTTTCCGCCTCGTAGCTCGAGATGTGGGATCCTTTCCCTGCTTCGTCGGGAAAGAATTCCGGCGTTCCCGTCGCATCTCAAGTGGAGGCGCTCTCCACAGGAAATGCGAGAGGAACTCCAGAGTCGTGCCACCATTCCAAGAGTCCCCTAGATGTCTCAGTCCATTCCAGAGGAACCTGTTTTCCCTGCACTGCCTCGACTTTCACGCCGAGGTTCGACTCACACCTCGGCGGCATGTGGGACAGCCCTCTGGGATAGCCTCGTGGTAAAGCCTGGAGGAAAAGCCACAGATCACTTGATCCACGCGACCGGAAGCGTGACACTGCTGCTACAGCTCGGGAGGAAAGCGCACGTGCATGCCCCCATTCGAGACGAAGACTGACTTCCCTGGGGGGGCTCCAGAAGTACCCCAAGATCCATGTCAGCACTGTAGAGGAATCCTCAGGTTCCTGCCCCAACTCCTCACAAGGTCTTTTTTTTTCTTTCCTTTTTACTCTTTTCTTTGCATTTATTTAAACACAGTTCTCAAAACTTTTGAGTGAAATTGGGCCTCCTTTGGTAAGCAAAGAACCTGAAAGTAGTATTTAAAAAATGAACAGGCAAAGTCTTCAGATCATCCACAACACAGGTGTAGTGTTCCCTTCTTTTTTCTCAAAACTCTGAAGCACCCAGTTTTTCCATATAGTCTTAAAAGCTAGAAGAACAAGAGTACATTTGTGGTGGAATATTATTTTCACTTGCTGATTACTAATTGAAATACCATTATCCCCTTCTAACAGCTTTAAGAAATAGCCTTTTTAAGGCATACATTGTGCAACTCATCTTATTCCCTGCTATGTATAATACAGATTACATAAAGGCTGTCAAAGTCACATTTATATAAGCATTAAGCATTTGCTGTATTGAAAGATCTTTAGTTTTTAACACTAGCAGTATAGAGTTACAGAGCGTAATTTTTATCACTTAACTGCAGGTATATTAAGTATGGTATGTTTCATGGACTCGAGGAAAACGGGCATTTTTTTCTTTAATTTACTACTGACAATCTAATCAGAACAGTTCTCCTAAGCATTGATATGTTAGAAAGAAAAGTAAAAACCAAACGTTATTGTTGCTTTTTGCCATTTGGTAGCATTTTACACACAGGCTTCAATCTTCAGAATACCCTGTATTCAGTAGAAAAATTTAAATGAAGTTCTGTACAATAGAAACTTCTCAGCAGTCAAAATTTTAGACTGTAAAAAAATACATGTAAAACATACTTTTCTGAAAACACTTAACTTTGAACAAAGCACCGAACTACACAAATGCAGAATGAAAACAGCATTTCAACTCCACCAAAAGTAGTCATCATAAAAGGTGTAAAAGTCACCTAACTTCACCAGGCACTGTTCACTTTTTAAACAGGAGACAATAAAAAATATTGTCCACAAACAATATCCCAACTCTAGGGCAGGTTTCAGAAAGTCTTCATCTTCATGCTTTAATAGCGACGAGGTGAGTATGATCGAGATCTGGAACGTGATCTGTATCCTCCACGACTATAGTAGGGAGAAGGTGACCGTCTTCTGTATTTCTGATCCCTGTCTTGAGCAGCTCTCCATCCTCCTCCTCCTCCTCCTCCTCCTCTGTACGATCTGCTGTAATAGTCCCGATCATCATAGCCTCGATCATATCCTCTGTCATAGTAATCTCGACGGCGTGAGCTGCCATAGGTAGGTCTCCCCATGTAAATTCCTGCTGTTGGAGTATGTGGTCTTTTCGTTATGGAGAAGTCAACTCTGATCCTACATCCATCAAGCTCCATTCCATTGGCACGCTCTTTTGCTTCCTTGGCATCATCTACATTTTCAAAGTATACAAAGGCAAATCCTCTTGAACGTCTAGACTGCTGGTCATATACAATAGATACATCAGCAATTGGGCCATATTTAGAGAACATTTCTCTTAGATCTCTTTCTGTAGTATACAAGCTCAATCCAAATACTCCAAGACAACAGTTAGGATCAGGATTTGCCCGATTCCCAACATGACGCCAGCGAGTAGACATGGGAGAATGACTGTGGCTATGCCGTCTTCGATAATCTCTGCTGTAAGATCTGCTACGAGATCTTCTATGGGACCGGGACCGAGATCGTGACCTTGTATAATGCCTCCGAGAACTTCTTCTGGATCTAGACCTAGATTCCGATCTGGACCTGGACTTTGATCTGGAACGCCTGGAATCTTCCTTGGAGCGAGACCTTGCAGGGGTATGACTTGCAGATTTCCCAGATCCATGAGCACTTCCGCTTCTGGAAGCAGAACGGGATTCCCCCTCGCCGTAGTTCTCCTCGCCGCTGTCGCTCATGACTTTCACTGCTGTCGCCGCTCGATGTGCTTCAATCGAAGCTGCCAACCTCTCGCACCTTCAGTGTAGAGGCTCCGCCGCAGCCTCACACCACACACCGGTGCCCCAGGCACTGAGAACCGAAACGCTCCGCGCGTCCGCTCGGGCTCTCCACACAAGGTCTTAGGCCCCGGCATCGACGTGAGAGGAATCCTGAGAGGCCCCTAGCAACTCCCATGGGCACTGGCCTTTTCTGAGGCCACAGGAGCGGGTCCCTGAGGTCCCCATCCTAAGACGAGAGCACCTGCTCCAACTCAAGATAATCCAGGAGGTTCTCCCCCTCCAGGCGAGATGAGGCCCATTTCCCCTGAGGCATCTCGAGGCTAATCACACCTAACCTCTGGAACTTCCAAAGGGTCTTTGACACCCCTGCTGCAAGTCAAGAAGATCACCGACATACCCGTCTCCACTCGAGATGAAGCACGAGGGTCCCGCCCACATCCAGAGGAGCCCCGTTTCCGCCTCGTATCTAGAGAGGAGGGATCCTTTCCCTGCGTGGTCGGGAAAGAATTCCTGGCGTTCCCGTCGCATCTCAAGAGGAAGTGCTCTCCACAGGAAAGGCCAGAGGAACTCCAGGGTCGTGCCACCATTCCAAGAGTTCCCCAGATGTCTCAGTCCATTCCAGAGGAACCTGTTTTCCCTGCACTGCCACGACTTTCACGCCGAGGATCGTCTCACACCAAGGTGGCATGTGGGACAGCCCTGTGGGAAAGCCTCATGGGAAAGCCTAGAGGGAAAGCCACAGATCCCTTGATCCACGCGACGGGAAGCGTGACACTGCTGCTACCGCTCGGGAGGAAAGCGCACGTGCATGCCCCCACTCGAGACGAGGACTGACTCCCCTGGGGAGACTCCAGAAGTACCACAAGATCCATGTCAGCACTGGAGAGGAATCTTCAGGTTCCAGCCCCGACTTCACACAAGGTCTTAGGCCCCGGCATCGACAGGAGAGGAATCCTGAGAGGCCCCTAGAAACTTGAATGGGGACTGGCCTTTCCTGAGGCCACCAGAGCTGGCCCCTGAGGTCCCCGTCGTAAGTCGAGAGCACCTGCCGCAACTCGAGAAAATCCAGGAGGTTCTCCCCTCCAGGCGAGATGAGGCCCATTTCCACTGAGGTGTCTCGAGGCTAATCACACCTAACCTCTGGAACTTCCAAAAGGTACTTTACACCCTTGCTGCAACTCAAGAAGTTCCCCGACATACCCGTCTCCACTCGAGAATAAGCAAGATGGTCCCCCCCACATCCACAGGAGGCGCGTTTCCGCCTCGTCGCTCGAGATGAGGGATCCTTTCCTTCCGGGGCCAGCGTGAGGAATTCCGCCTATGGCAAAGGTCATGAGGAAGGAGGCTTGGCATGCGCAAAGGCGTGATCAAGCCTCAGGTAACCCCCTGTTCCCGAGCATCGAACCCCAAAACCAGAGTCTGTTTTATGCTCTCACCTACACTTCTGACTTTACGGGGGCTCTCCCCATAACTGTTTCTCTCGGAGAAGTAAACGTGCAGCTTCAAGGCAATAAATATTCTTGGCATGACAAGAGTGTTTCAGCTTGCCGACTCCTCTGAAGGTTATCTAGCCCACCTTTATAGGTTTGTCCGGCCACATGTGATTGTTTACAGCCTCCCAACCTGAGAGGCATGAGATGTTTTAGACTTACTAAAGGCAAATTATTTTGGGGAGTTAGAAATTATTAGTATAGTTGGTTAGGAATTATATTGGTGAAGGGTTCTTCATTTGTTGTGTCAAAAATTGCTGCTAATTCCCTGCTCTGGGTGGGACAAGGATATTTTAGGTCAAACCTCTCTGCTGACAGACCAGCTTGTGTGACAGGATTATCCATACTGCTGCCACTAGGCACAAGATTGTTTACTACCTCTCAACTGTAAACAGCACAGAGAGTTTTGGAGTATTTTGAGAGTCTTAATTAGCATAGGACTTTTTCTTCTTGTTGAGTCAATGATTGCCACCAGGCCTCCATATCCTTAGGCACTTGGGAATATATTAATCAATGTATTTGGAATATAGCAAAGGAAATATAGCAGTTTTTGATGTTAGCAATACTAGACTTTTTGAGTTAATGGATTTTCACTTTTGTAATAGATCACTGTACTTTGTTATATATCACTGTGTCCTTTCTATGTAAGAATGTAACTTTATCATATCTTAAGACTAAATAGATCTTAAGGGGAGAATTGATGAAAGGATTTTCATTTGTTAGGCTGATGTTTGCTGATAAATCTCCATGTTCCCTACCCTTATAATGAATATAACTAGTATATAGGAGAAATAAGTATTAACCTTTAAGCATATAGGAGAAATAAGAATTCACCTTTAAGACTAATCATGTTAACCTTGGGTTAAATAAATTCCTTTCTTGATTGTAACTCACTACACCCTCACCCTATAGGAATGTAACTTTATTTGGAGGGTGGTGCCTGGTTTAAGAAAAAACACCCTTGGAAGAAATAAGTTTATTTGGTTATCAGAAAGAAAGGATCATAAAATGTCAGCAGGTCTCATTCATGGCCAGAAGATGATGTAAGATCCCTAAGACCTTTTTTTTATACATTTATGTGAAGCACCTGATTTTGATAAAGGTCAGGATGCCGACTCCTGCGTGACTCTGTATTCATCCCTATGTGTAACAAGAGGTATACAAGCAAAACCAAAAATAAAGAAATCAGATCAGTTTCCGGAAAGACTGATTCCCCCATGTCGCTTCTTTTTTGCTCCCGTTTTTCTGGCTGAATTCTCTACTGGAGGATGGATGCTATTCCACGTAATCCAAGTTATTCAGCCTCTTTTTCTCCAATAATCTTCCTACTACACTATCCATTTCTAATCTCTTTATATCTGGGATTAAATATGTATATTTCCAAAGACGACGACTACGTCCCCACCTTCGAATCACCCTGGATC
>NW_017217825.1:0-12282 GCF_001704415.2 Capra hircus | reverse complement strand
CTCCTCTCGATGTGGGCGGAACTCTCGTGTTTCCTCTCGAGTGGAGACGGGTATGTCGGGGAACTTCTTGAGTTGCAGCAAGTGTGTGAAGGACCCTTTGGAAGTTCCAGAGTTAGGTGTGATTAGCCTCGAGACGCCTCAGCGGAAATGGGCCTCATTTCGCCTGGAGGGGAGAACGTCCTGGATTTTCTCGAGTTGCGGCAGGTGCTCTCCACTTACGTCGGGACCTCAGGGACCCGCTCTGGGGCGTCAGGAAAGGCCAGTCCCCATTCGAGTTGCTCGGTGGCCTCTCGGGATTCCTCTCCCGTCGATGCCGGTTCCTAAGATCTTGTGTGGAGTGGGTGCCGGAACCGGAGGATTCCTCTCCAGTGCTGACATGGATCTTGGGGTACTTCTGGAGTCTCCCCAGGGAGTCAGTCTCGTCTCGAGTGGGGCATGCACGTGCGCTTTCCTCCGAGTTGTAGCAGCAGTGTCACTCTTCCCTTCGCGTGGATCAAGGGATCTGTGGCTTTCCCACGAGGCTTTCCACAGGGCTGTACCACGTGCCACCGTGGTGTGAGTCGATCCTCGCTTGAAAGTCGAGGGCAGTGCAGGGAAACAGGTTTCCCTGGAATTGACTGAGACATCTGGGGGACTCTGGAAATGGTGGCACGACCCTGGAGTTCCTCTCGCCTTTTCCTGTGGAGATCGCCTCCTCTTGACATACGAAGGGAACGCCGCGAATTCTTTTCCCGACCACGCAGGGAAAGGATCCCTCCTCTCGAGCTAAGAGGCGGAAACGGGGCTCCTCTGGATGTGGGCGGGACTCTCGTGCTTCCTCTCCAGTGGAGACGGGTATGTCGGGGAACTTCTTGAGTTGCAGCAAGGGTGTGAAGGACCCTTTGAAGTTCCATAGGTTATGTGTGATTAGCCTCGAGATGCCTAAGTGGAAATGGGCCTTATCTCGCCTGGAGGGGAGAACCTCCTGGATTTTTCGAGTTGCAGCAGGTGCTCTCGACTTACGACGGCGACCTCAGGGACCCGCTCTGGTGACCTCAGGAAAGGCCAGTCCCTATGCGAGTTGCTCGGGGCCTCTCGGGATTCCGCTCCGTCGATGCCGGGCCTAAGACCTCGTGTGAAGTCGGTGCCGGAACCTGAGGATTCCTCTCCAGTGCTGACATGTGCCGGAAGCCAGTGTGAGGAATCCCACCCGTGACAAGGTCATGAGGAAGGAAGCTGACATACGCAAGGCGTGCTCAGACTTCAGGGAACCCTCTGGAAATTCCTAAGCATGTACCCCAACAAAATTCTGCCGGCTTTTGTGCTCTGGCTTTTCCACTCTTCTGACATTTTCTGGAAAAAGTCAATTCAGGGCTTTAGTCTTCTGCATTTGAAGAGTGTTTCAATCCAAAAACCCTTCGATGGCTTTCTAGCCTGCCTGCAGGACTCTGCGAGTGTGATTGTTTTGAGGCCTCCTGACCGCAGGAGGCACAGGAAGCTGAAAACATCCTAGGAATGTAGGGGCTTCCGAAGAGTCAAAATCTTTAGAATAGGACTGATTAAAATTTCATTTGTTGAGTCAATGCTTGCTGCCAAATTTTCATATCCTTTATTTTTAGATATAGTTGGCATATAGAAAAACAAGTAGTAGACCTGGTATTAGCAACATTAGATCTTCGAGTTAAGTACCTTCTTTGTTATATCCCACTGCACCTTTGTTCTATAGAGATGTAACTTTAATGCTTTAAGGAAATGCAGATTAAAGAAAAACACTTCAGGGAAACAAAATTAACATTCATTAAGGAAGAGAGCTAAAAAGTGTTAACAAGCCTCTTGGCCAGAAGATAATGTAATCACCTGAGACCTTTTGTATACAAAATGATGTATAGAAAGAGTCTGGGCTGTGAACGCTATATAATTCTGTGTTACCCATTGATCTCCATGTTTTATCAAAAGTATAAAAGGCCTTCTGAACAATAAAGGATCGGACCGGTTTCTCGAACTAGTCTCTCAGCCTGGTTTCTTGGACTCTGGCTTCCCCCATGTCTCTCTCTCTCTCTTCTTCTCTCCCCTTCCTCTCTCTGCTCTTTACTTTAACTTCAGGCTGAATCTCCATCTGGGGCGCGGAGGCTCGCCAGGTCTACTTACTTGCCCGGCTGTTAAGACCCGCACGAAAGGGAGCTTAAGGCGAGGCACACTTAGATATTCAAGCGGGCGCCGGTGGCCCAAGGTAGATGGTGCAAATTCCTTGTCTGGAATTTTATTGGCCTTCCGCGTAAACCAAGCTATTCAGCCCTCTTCCTCCCTTAATCTTCTTATTACACTATAGTTTCTTAATCTAATCTTACATTAATAAACAAAACAAGTCTTTCCACGCCAACGCCGACCACCCTTCGAATTCCCTGGATCCACCGGGGCTGGACCCCGAGACGTGGATCTTTGGGGTTCTTTCTGGAGTCTCCCCAGGGGAGTCAGTCCTCGTTTCGAGTGGGGGCATGCACGTGCGCTTTCCTCCCGAGCTGTAGCAACCAGCGTCACGCTGCCCTTCGCGTGGATCAAGGGATCTGTGGCTTTCCCACGAGGCTTTCCCACGAGGCTTTCAGACGAGGCTTTCCGACGAGGGCTTTCCCACAGGGCTGTCCCACGTGCCACCGTGGTGTGAGTCGATCCTCGGCTTGAAAGTCGAGGAAGTGCAGGGTAAAAACGTTTCCCTGGAATGGACTGAGACATCTAGAGGACTCTGGGAATGGTGGCACGACCCTGGAGTTCCTCTCGCCTTTCCTGTGGGAGAGCGCCTCCTCTTGAGATGCGATGGGAACGCCGGGAATTCCTTCCCGATCCATGCAGGGAAAGGATCCATCCTCTCGAGCTAGAAGGCGGAAACAGGGCTCCTCAGGATGTGGGCGGACTCTCGTGCTTCCTCTAGAGTGGAGACGGGTATGTTGGGGAACTTCTTGAGTTGCAGCAAGGGTGTGAAAGACCCTTTGGAAGTTCCAGAGTTTAGGTGTGATTAGCCTCGAAACGCCTCAGCGGAAATGGGCCTCATCTCTCCTGGAGGGGAGAACCTCCTGGATTTCCTCGAGTTGCGACAGGTGCTCTCGATTTACGACGGGGACCTCAGGGACCCGCTCTGGTGGCCTCAGGAAACGCCAGTCCACATGCGAGTTGCTCGGGGCCTCTCTGGATTATTCTCCCGTCGAAGCTGGGGCTTAAGACCTTGTGTGGAGTCGGAGCCGGAACGTGAGGATTCCTCTCCAGTGCTGACATGGATCTTGGGGTACTTCTGGAGTCTCCCCAGGGGAGTCAGTCCTCGTCTCGAGTGGGGGCATGCACGTGCGCTTTCCTCCCGAGCTGTAGCAGAAGTGTCACTCTTTCCCTTAGCGTGGATCAAGTGATCTGTGGGTTTCCCTCAAGGCTTTTCCACGAGGCTTTCCCGCAGGGCTGTCCCACGTGCCACCGTGGTGTGAGGCGATCCTCGGCCTTGAAATTCGAGGCAGTGCAGGGAAAACACCTTTCCCTGGAATGGACTGAGACATCTGGGGGACTCTGGGAATGGTGGCACGACCCTGGAGTTCCTCTCGCCTTTCCTGTGGAGAGCGCCTCCTCTTGAGATGCGACGGGAACGCGGGGAATTCTTTCCCCACCACGCAGGGAAAGGATCCCTCCTCTCGAGCTAGAAGGCGGAAACAGGGCTCCTCAGGATGTGGGCGGACTCTCGTGCTTCCTCTAGAGTGGAGACGGGTATGTTGGGGAACTTCTTGAGTTGCAGCAAGGGTGTGAAAGACCCTTTGGAAGTTCCAGAGTTTAGGTGTGATTAGCCTCGAAACGCCTCAGCGGAAATGGGCCTCATCTCTCCTGGAGGGGAGAACCTCCTGGATTTCCTCGAGTTGCGACAGGTGCTCTCGATTTACGACGGGGACCTCAGGGACCCGCTCTGGTGGCCTCAGGAAACGCCAGTCCACATGCGAGTTGCTCGGGGCCTCTCTGGATTATTCTCCCGTCGAAGCTGGGGCTTAAGACCTTGTGTGGAGTCGGAGCCGGAACGTGAGGATTCCTCTCCAGTGCTGACATGGATCTTGGGGTACTTCTGGAGTCTCCCCAGGGGAGTCAGTCCTCGTCTCGAGTGGGGGCATGCACGTGCGCTTTCCTCCCGAGCTGTAGCAGAAGTGTCACTCTTTCCTTAGCGTGGATCAAGTGATCTGTGGGTTTCCCTCAAGGCTTTTCCACGAGGCTTTCCCGCAGGGCTGTCCCACGTGCCACCGTGGTGTGAGGCGATCCTCGCCTTGAAATTCGAGGCAGTGCAGGGAAAACACCTTTCCCTGGAATGGACTGAGACATCTGGGGGACTCTGGGAATGGTGGCACGACCCTGGAGTTCCTCTCGCCTTTCCTGTGGAGAGCGCCTCCTCTTGAGATGCGACGGGAAAGCCGGGAATTCTTTCCCTACCACGCAGGGAAAGGATTCCTCCTCTCGAGCTATGAGGCGGAAATGGGGCTCCTCTGGATGTGGGCGGGACTTTCGTGCTTCCTCTCGATAGGAGCTGGGTATGTAGGGGAACTTCTTGAGTTGCAGCAAGGGTGTGAAGGACCCTTTGGAAGTTCCAGAGGTTAGGTGTGATTAGTCTTGTGATGCCTCAGCGGAAATGGGCCTCATCTCGCCAGAAGGGGAGAACCTCCTGGATTTTCTCGAGTTGCAGCAGGTGCTCTCGACTTACGACGGGGACCTCAGGGACCCGCTCTGATGGCCTCAGGAAAGGCCAGACCCCATGCGAGTTGCTTGAGGGCCTCTCAGGATTCCTCTCCCCTCGATGCCGGGGCCTACGATTTTGTGTGGAGTCTGTACTGGAACCTGAGGATTCCTCTCCAGTGCTGACATGGATCTTGGGGAACTTCTGGAGTCGCCCCAGGGGAGACAGTCCTCCTCTCTAGTGGGGGTATGCACGTGCTTTTTTCTCAAGAGCTGCAGCAGCAGTGTCACGCTTCCCTTCGCGTGGATCAAGGGATCTGTGGCTTTCCCTGGAGGCTTTCCCACGAGGCTTTCCCACGAGGCTATCCCACACGGCTGTTCCACCTGCCACGGTGGTGTGAGTCGTTCCTCGGCTTGAAAGTCGAGGCAGTGCAGGGAATACAGGTTTCCCTGGAATGGACTGAGACATCTGGTGGACTATGGGAATGGTGACACGACCGTGGAGTTCGTCTCGCCTTTCCTGTGGAGAGGGCCTCCTCTGGAGATGCGACGGGAACGACAGGAATTCTTTCGCCAACACGCAGATAAAGGATACCTCCTCTCGAGCTATGAGGCAGAAACCGGGCTCCTCTGGATGTGAGCGGGACTCTCGTGCTTCCACTCTAGTGGAGACGGGTATTTCGGGGATCTTCTTGAGTTGCAGCAAGCGTGTGAAGGACCCTTTGGAAGTTCCAGATGTTAGGTGTGATTAGCCTCGAGACGCCTCAGCGGAAATGGGCCTTATCTCGCCTGGAGGGGAGAACCTCCTGGATTTTCTCGAGTTGCAGGCAGGTTTTCTTGACTTACGACGGGGACCTCAGGGACCCGCTCTGGTGGCCTCAGGAAAGGCCAGTCCCCATGCGAGTTGCTCTGGGGCCTCTCGGGATTCCTCTCCCGTCGATGCCGGGGCCTAAGACCTTGTGTGGAGTCTGGTGTCGAAACCTGAGGATTCCTCTCCAGTGCTGACATGGATCTTGGAGTACTTCTGGAGTCTCCCCAGGGGCATCAGTCCTCGTCTAGAGTGGGGGCATGCACGTGCGCTTTCCTCCCGAGCAGTAGCAGCAGTGTCAGGCTTCCCTTCGCCTGGACCAAGGGATCTGTGCCTTTCCCTTGAGGCTCTCCCACGAGGCTTTCCAAGGAGGCTTTCCCAAAGGGCTGTCCCAAGTGCCACCGTGGTGTGAGTCGATCCTCGGCTTGAAAGTCGCAGCAATCGAGGGAAAACAGTTTTCCCTGGAATGGACTGAGAGATCTGCGGGACTCTCGGATTGGTGGCAAGACCCTGGAGTTCCTCTCGCCTTTCCTGTGGAGAGCGCCTCCTCTTGAGATGCTTCGGGAACGCCGGGAATTCTTTCCCGACCACGCAGAGAAAGGATCCCTCCTCTCGAGCTAGGAGGCAGAAACGGGGCTCCTCTGGATGTGGGCGGGACTCTCGTGCTTGCTCCCGAGTAGAGACGTAACGTCGGGGAACTTCTTGAGTTGCAGCAAGGGTGTGAAGGACCCTTTGGAAGTTCCAGAGGTTAGGTGTGATTAGCCTCGAGACGCCTCAGCGGAAATGGGCCTCATCACGCCTGGAGGTGAGAACCTCCTGGATTTTCTCGAGTTGCGGCAGGTGCTCTCAATTTACAAAGGGCACAACTGGGACCCGCTCTGGTGGCCTTAGGAAAGGCCAGACCCCATGCGAGTTGCTCGGGGGCCTTTCGGGATTCCTCTCCCGACGATGCCCGGGCCTAAGACCTTGTGTGGAGTCCGGTGCTGGAACCTGAGGATTCCACTCCAGTGCTGACATGGATCTTGGGGTACTTCTGGAGTCTCCCCAGGTGAGTCAGTCCTCGTCTCGAGTTTGGGTATGCACGTGCGTTTTCCTCCCGAGCTGTAGCAGCATTGTCACGCTTCCCTTCGCGTGGATCAAGGGATCTGTGGCTTTCCCTCGAGGCTTTCCCACGAGGCTTTCCAATGAAACTTTCCCACAGGGCTCTCCCACGTGCCACCATGGTGTGAGTCGATCCTCGGCTTGAAAGTCGAGGAAGTGCAGAGAAAACAGGTTTCCCTGGAATGGACTGAGACATCTGGGGGACTCTGGGAATGGTGGCCGGACCCTGGAGTTCCTCTCGCCTTTCCTGTGGAGAGCTCCTCTTTTTGAGATGCTGACGGGAACGCAGGGAATTCTTTCCCGACCACGCAGGGAAAGGATCCCTCCTTTCGAGCTAGGAGGTGGAAACTGGGCTCCTCTGGATGTGGGCGGGACTATCGTGCTTCCTCTCGAGTGGAGACGGGTATGTCGAGGAACTTCTTGAGTTGCAGCAAGGGTGTGAAGGACCCTTTGGAAGTTCCAGAGGTTAGGTGTGATTAGCCTCTAGATGCCTCATCGGAAATGGGCCTCATCTCGCCTGGAGGGCAGAACCTCCTGGATGTTCTCAAGTTGCGACAGGTGCTATCGACTTATGACGGGGACCTCAGAGACCCGCTCTGGTGGCCTCAGGAAAGGCCAGGCCCCATGCGAGTTGCTCGGGGGCCTCTCGGGTTTCCTCTCCCGTCGATGCCGGTGCCTAAGACCTTGTGTGCCAGAACCTGAGGATTACTCTCCAGTGTTGACATGGAACTTGGGGTACTTCTGGAGTCCTCCCAGGGGAGTTAGTCATCGTCTTGAGTGGGGACATGCAGGTGCGCTTTCCTCCCGAGCTGCAGCAGCAGTGTCAGGCTTCCCTTCGCGTGGATCAAGCGATCTGTGCTTTCCCTCGAGGCTTTCCCACGAGGCTTTCCCACAGGGCCGTCCCACGTGCCACCGTGGTGTGAGTCGATCCTCGGCTTGAAAGTCGAGGCAGTTCAGGGAAAACAGGTTTCCCTGGAATAGACTGAGACATCTGGGGGACTCTGGGAATGTGGCACGACCCTGGAGTTCCTCTCGCGTTTCCTGTTGAGAGCGCCTCCTCTTGAGATGCGACGGGAAGGCCGGGAATTCTTTCCGACCACGCAGGGAAAGGATCCCACCTCTCGAGCTATGCGGCGGAAACTGGGCTCCTCTGGATGTGGGCTGGGACTCTCGTTCTTCCTCTCGACTGGAGATGTGGTAAGTCGGGGAACTTGTTGAGTTGCAGCAAGGGTGTGAAAGACCCTTTGGAAGTTCCAGAGGTTAGGTGAGATTAGCCTCGAGACTGCCTCAGCTAAATGGGCCTCATCTCGCTTGGAGGGGAGATCCTCCTGGATTTTCTCGAGTTGCGGCAGGTGCTCTCGACTTACGACGGGCCCCTTAGGGACCCGCTCTGGTGGCCTCAGGAAAGGACAGTCCCCATGCGAGTTGCTCTGGGGCCTCTCGGGATTCCTCTCCCGTCTGATGCCGGGGCCTAAGACCTTGTGTGGAGTCGGTGCCAGAACCTGAGGATTCCTCTCCAGTGCTGATATGGATCTTGGGGTACTTCTGGAGTGTCCCCACAGGGAGTCAGTCCTCGTCTCGAGTGGGGGCATGCACGTGCGCTTTCCTCCCGAGCTCTAGCAGCAGTGTCAACGTTTCCCGTCGCGTGGATCAAGTGATCTTTGCCTTTCCCTTGAGGCTCTCCCACGAGGCTTTCCCAGGAGACTTTCCCCCAGGGATGTCCCACGTGCCACCGTGGTGTGAGTCGATCCTCGGCTTGAAAGTCGCGGTAATCGAGGGAAAACAGTTTTCCCTGGAATGGACTGAGACATCTGCGGGACTCTGGGAATGGTGGCAAGACCCGGGAGTTCCTCTCGCCTTTCCTGTGGAGAGCGCCTCTTTTTGAGATGCGACGGGAACGCCGGGAATTCTTTCCCGACCACGCAGGGAAAGGATCCCTCCTCTCGAGCTAGGAGGCGGAAACAGGGCTCCTCTGGATGTGGGCGGGAGTCTCGTGCTTCCTCTCGACTGGAGACGGGAATGTCGGGGAACTTCTTGAGTTGCAGCAAGGGTGTGAAGGACCCTTTGGAAGTTCCAGAGGTTCGGTGTGATTAGCCTCGAGACGCCTCAGCAGAAATGGGCCTCATCTCGCCTCGAGGGGACAACCTCCTGGATTGTTTCTAGTTGCGGCAGGTGCTCTCGTCTTACGACGGGGACCTCAGGGACCCGCTCTGGTGGCCTCAGGAAAGGCCAGTCCCCATGCAGAGTTGCTCGGGGGCCTCTCGGGATTTCTCTGCCGTCCATGCCGGGGCTTAAGACCTTGTGTGGAGTCGGAGCCGGAACGTAAGGATTCCTCTCCAGTGCTGGCATGGATCTTGGGGTACCTCCGGAGTCTCCCCAGGGGAGTCAGTCCTCGTCTCAAGTAGGGGCATGCACCTGCGCTTTCCTCCCGAACTGCAGCAGCAGTGTCACGCTTCCCCTCCGGTGGATCAAGGGATCAGTGGCTTTCCCTCGGGCTTTCCCATGAGGCTTTCCACACGAGGCTTTCCCACAGGGCTGTCCCACGTGCCACCGTGGAGTCAGCCGATCCTCGGCTTGAAAGTCGAGGCAGTGCATGGGAAAACAGTTTCCCTGCAATGGACTGAGACATCTGGGGGACTCTGGGAATGGTGGCATGACTCTGGAGTTCCTCTCGCCTTTCCTGTGGAGCAGCGCCTCCTCTTGAGATGGCGACGGGAACGCCGGGAATTCTTTCCCGACCACGCAAGGGAAAGGATCCCGTCCAGTCGAGCTATGAGGCCGAAACGGGGCTCCTCTGGATGTGGGCGGGACTCTCGTGCTTCCTCTCGAGTGGAGACGGGTATGTCGGGGAACTTCTTGAGTTGCAGCAAGGGTGTGAAGGACCCTTTGGAAGTTCCAGAGTTAGGTGTGATTAGCCTGGAGACGCCTGCAGCGGAAATGGGCCTCATCTCGCCTGGAGGGGAGAACCTCCTGGATTTTCTCGAGTTGCGGCAGGTGCTCTCGACTTACGACGGGGACCTCAGGGACCCGCATCTGGTGACCTCAGGAAAGGCCAGTCCCCATTGCGCTCGGTGGTCTCTCGGGATTCCTCTCCCGGTGATTCTGGGGCCTAAGACCTTGTGTGGAGTCGGTGCCGGAACCTGCGGATTCCTCTGCAGTGCTGACATGGATCTTGGGGTACTTCTGGAGTCTCGCCAGTGGAGTCAGTCCTCGTCTCGAGTGGGGGCATGCACGTGCGCTTTCCTCCCGAGCTGTAGCAGCAGTGTCGCGCTTCCGTGGCATGGATCAAGGGATCTGTGGCTTTCCCTCGAGGTTTTCCATTGAGGCTTTCCCACGAGGCTTTCCCACAGGGCTGTCCCACGGGCCACCGTGGTGTGAGTCGATCCTCGGCTTGAAAGTCGAGGCAGTGCAGGGAAAACAGGTTTCCCTGGAATGGACTGAGACATCTGGGGGACTCTGGGAAAGGTGGAACGACCCTGGAGTTCCTCTCGCCTTTCCTGTGGAGAGCGCCTCCTCTTTAGATGTGACGGGAATGCTGGGAATTCTTTCCCGACCACGCAGGGAAAGGATCCCTCCTCTCGAGCTAGGAGGCGGAAACGGGGCTCCGCTGGATGTGGGCGGGACTCTTGTGCTTCCTCTCCAGTGGAGACGGGTATGTCGGGGAACTTCTTGAGTTGCAGCAAGGGTGTGAAGGATCCTTTGGAAGTTCCAGAGGTTAGGTGTGATTAGCCTCGAGACGCCTCAGCACAAATGGGCATCATCTCGCCTGGAGGTGAGATCCTCCTGGATTTTCTCGAGTTGCGGCAGGTGCTCTCGACTTACGACGGGGACCTCAGGGACCCGCTGTGGTGGCCTCAGGAAAGGCCAGTCCCCATGCGACTTGCACGGGGGCCTCTTGGGCTTCCTCTCCCATCGATGCCGGGGCCTAAGATCTGTGTGGAGTCGGTGCCGGAAACTGAGTATTCCTCTCCAGTGCTCACATGGATCTTGGGGTACTTCTGTAGTCTCCACAGGGGAGTCAGTCCTCTTCTAGAGTGGGGGCATGCACGTGGGCTTTCCTCCCGAGCTTTAGCAGCAGTGTCACGCTTCCCTTCGCGTGGATCAAGGGATCTGTGTCTTTCCCTCGAGGCTTTCCCACGAGGCTTTCCCACGAGGCTTTCCCACAGGGCTGTCCCAAGTGACACCGTGGTGTGAGTCGATCCTCGGCTTGAAAGTCGAGGCAGTGCAGGGAAAACAGTTTTCCCTGGAATGGACTGAGACATCTGGGGGACTCTGGGAATGGTGGTATGACCCTGGAGTTCCTCTCACCTTTCCTGTGGAGAGTACCTCCTTTTGAGATGCGACGGAAACGCCGGGAATTCTTTCCCGACCACGCAGTAAAAGGATCCCTCCTCTCGACCTGGAGGTGGAAACGGGGCTCCTCTGAATGTGGGTGGGAATCTCGTGCTTCCTCTCGAGTGGAGACGAGTATGTCGGGCAACTTCTTGAGTTGCAGCAAGGGTGTGAAGGACCCTTCGGAAGTTTCAGAGGTTAGGTGTGATTAGCCTCGAGACGCCTCAGCGGAAATGGGCCTCATCTCGCCTGGATGCGAGAAACCTCCTGGAATTTTCTCGGTTGCGGAAGGTGCTCTCGACTTGACGGGGACCTGGGACCCGCTCTGGTGGCCTCAGGAAGGCCAGTCCCCATGCGAGTTGCTCGGGGGCTCTGGGATCCTCTCCTGTCGATGTCCGGGCCTAAGAAATTGTGTGGAGACGGTGCCGGAACCTGAGGATTCCTCTCCAGTGCGACTGGATCTTGGGGTACTTCTGGAGTCTCCCCAGGGGAGTCAGTCCTCGTCTCGAGTGGGGACATGCACGTGCGCTTTCCTCCGAGCTGTAGCAGCAGTGTCCGCTTCCCGTGGTGTGATCAAGGGATCTGTGGCTTTCCTTCGAGGCTTTCCCTTGAGGCTTTCCCACGAGGCTTCCACAGGGCTGTCCCACGTGCCACCGTTGTGTGAGATGATCCTCGGCTTGAAAGTCGAGGCCGTGCAGGGAAACAGGTTTCCTGGAATGGACTGAGACATCTGGGGGACTCAGGGAATGGTGGCACGACCTGGAGTTCCTCTCGCCTTTCCTGTGGAGAGCGCTCCTCTTGAGATGCGACCGAGGGAACGTGCAGGAATTCTTTCCCGCAACACGGCAGGGAAGGGTCCACCGTTCTCGCAGCCCCTCAAGAGGGGGAAAGCGGGGCTTCTTCTGTATACTGATTCTGATACAGGAACGCTCGCAGTGGCCTTTCCTCCTCGAGTGGACACGGGTATGTCCGGACGGACATTCTTGAGTTGCTTAGCCAAGGGTGTGCAAGGACCTCTTGTGAACATTCTACTGATGGTCTCTGTGTACCTCAATGTCCAGGGAATTGTTGGTTGAATCCTCCTGGCCCTGTGAAGATCCCTGAGAGGAATGGCAACCACCACTACTTACCAGTATTGTTGTCCTGGTGATAAGTTCCATCATCGGACAAAGAGCTCTGGCGTGCAAAACAAGTCCATAGGGTCACAGGCTTTAGAATTGAACGTGACTTGGGCATACTGTAGCACTTTACCGTGCAGGTCTAGGTGTGCATTCCAAGCCTCTAAAAGGGAAGGAGCGCCCATGGAAACTAGCGGGTTTTATACACGAAGCGTGATCTATTTCGTAATAATGTAGCCTTGGATTTTTTCATCTCTC
>NW_017217824.1:0-12283 GCF_001704415.2 Capra hircus | reverse complement strand
CACCATACCCAGAGTCCCCCAGATGTCTCCTCCATTCCAGGAAACCTGTTTTCCCTGCCCACTGCACGCGCTTGTCAAGCCAAGGATCGACTCACACCCACGGTGCCAACGTGGACAGCCCTGGCGGAAAGCCTCGAGGGATAGCCTCTTGGGAAAGCCTCCTGGGAAATCCTCCTCGGAAAAATGCGAAAGCCACAGATCCCTTGATCCACGCGAAGGGAAGTGCCACACAGCTGCCACAGCTCCGGAGCGAAAAGCGCACGTGCATACCCCTCTCGAGACGAGGACTGACTTCCCTGGGGAGACTCCAGAAGTACCCCAAGATCCATGTCAGCACTGGAGAGGAATCCTCAGGTTTCAGCACCGACTTCACAGTAGGTCTTAGGCCCCGGTATCGACGGGAGAGGAATCCCGAGAGGCCCCGAGCAACTCGCATGTGGACTGGCCTTTCCTGAGGCCACCAGATCGGGTCCCTGAGGTCCCCGACGTAAGTCGAGAGCACCTGCTGCAACTCGAGAAAATCCAGGAGGTTCCCCTCCAGGCTAGATGAGGCCCATTTCCGCTGAGGCGTCTCGAGGCTAATCACACCTAACCTCTGGAACTTCCAACGGGTCCTTCACACCCTTGCTGCAACTCAAGATGTTCCCCGACATACCCGTCTCAAGTCGAGAGGAAGCACGAGAGTCCCGCCCACATCCAGAGGAGCACCGTTTCCGCCTCCTAGCTCCAGAGGAGGGATCCTTTCCCTGCGTGGTCGGGAAAGAATTTCCGGCGTTCCCGTCGCATTTCAAGCGGAGGCGCAATCCAAAGGAAAGGCGAGAGGAACAACAGGGTCGTGCCACTATTCCAGAGTCCCCAGATGTCTCAGTCCATTCCAGGGAAACCTGTTTTCCCTGCACTGCCTCGACTTTCAAAGCCGAGGATTGACTCACACCCCGGTGGCACGTTTTGACAGCCCTGTGGTAAGACTCGTGGGAAAGCCTCGAGGGAAAGCACAGATCCCTTGATCCACACGAAGGGATGCGTGACACTGCTGCTGCTGCTCGGGAGGAAAGCGCACGGTGCATGCCCCCACTCGAGAGGAGGACTTACTCCCCTGGGGAGACTCCAGATGTACCCCAAGATCCATGTCAGCACTGGAGAGGAATCCTCAGGTTCCGGCACCGACTTCACACAAGATCTTAGGCTCCGTCATTGACGTAGAGGAATCCCGAGAGGCCCCGAGCAACTCGCATGGGGACTGGCCTTTCCTGAGGCCACCAGAGCGGGTCCCTGAGGTCCCCGTCGTAAGTCGAGAGCACCTGCCGCAACTCGAGAAAATCCAGGAGGTTCTCCCCTCCAGGCGAGATGAGGCCCATTTCCGCTGAGGCGTCTCGAGACTAATCACACCTAACCTCTGGAACTTCCAAAGGGTCTTTCACACCCTTGCTGCAACTCAGGAAGATCCCCGACATTCCCGTCTCCACTCGAGAGGAAGCACGAGAGTCCCGCCCACATCCAGAGGAGCCACGTTTCCGCCTCCTAGCTCCAGAGGAGGGATCCTTTCCCTGCGTGGTCGGGAAAGAATTCCCGGCGTTCCGTCGCATTTCAAGCGGAGGCGCAATCCAAAGGAAAGGCGAGAGGAACAACAGGGTCGTGCCACTATTCCAGAGTCCCCCAGATGTCTCAGTCCATTCCAGGGAAACCTGTTTTCCCTGCACTGCCTCGACTTTCAAGCCGAGGATCGACTCACACCAGGGTGGCACGTGGGACAGCCCTGTGCGAAAGGCTCATGGGAAAGCCTCGTGGGAAAGCCTCGAGGGAAAGCCACAGATCCCTTGATCCACACGAAGGGAAGCGTGACACCGCTGCTACAGCTCGGGAGGAAAGCGCACGTGCATGCCACCACTCGAGAGGAGGACTGTCTCCCCTGGGGAGATTCCAGAAGTACCCCAAGGTCCATGTCAGTACTGGAGAGGAAACCTCAGGTTCCCGCACCGACTCCACACAAGGTCTTAGGCCCCGGCATCGACGGGAGAGGAATCCCGAGAGGCCCCCGAGCAACTCGCATGGGGACTGTCCTTTCCTGAGGCCACCAGAGAGGGTCCATGAGGTCCCCGTCGTAAGTCGAGAGCACCTGCCGCAACTCGAGAAAATTCCAGGAGGTTCTCCCCTCCAGGCGAGATGAGGCCCATTTCCGCTGAGGCGTCTCGAGGCTAATCACACCTAACCTCTGGAACTTCCAAAGGGTCCTTCACACCCTTGCTGCAACTCATGAAGTTCCCCGACATACCCGTCTCCACTCGAGAGGAAGCACGAGAGTCCCGCCCACATCCAGAGGAGCCCCGTTTCCGCCTGATAGATCCAGAGGAGGGATCCTTTCCCTGCGTGGTCGGGAAAGAATTCCCGGCGTTCCCGCACATCTCAAGAGGAGGCGCTCTCCAAAGGAAAGGCTAGATGAACTCGAGGGTCGTGCCACCATTCCCAGAGTCCGCCAGAAAATTCCTTCTCGGAATTTAATTGGCCTTCCGCGTAAACCTAGCTATTCAGCCTTTTTCCTCCAGTTAATCTTCTTACTACCCTATAATTTCTTAATCTAATCTTACATTAATAATTACACAAGACTTTCCATGTCAACGCTGTCCATCCGTCGAATTCCCTGGATGCAGCGAGGATGGACACCGGCACACTGAGCTATCTGGGGACTCTTGGAATGATGTCACGACACTGGAGTTTCTCTAGCCTTTCCTGTGGAGAGCGCCTCCTCATGAGATGCGACGGGAACACCGGGAATTCTTTCCGGAACATACAAGGAAAGGATACCTGACCGCGAGGTACGAGGCGGAAACGGGGCTCCTCTGCATGTGGGCGGGACTCTCGTGCTTCCTCTCGAGTGGAGTCAGGTATGTTGGGGAACTTCTTGAGTTGTAGCAAGTGAGTGAAGGACCCTTTGGAAGTTCCAGAGGTTAGGTGTGATAAGCCTCGAGTCGCCTCAGCGGAAATGGGCCTCATCTCGCCTGGAGGGGAGAACCTCCTGGATTTTCTTGTGTTAAGGCAGGTGCTCTCGACTTATGTCGGGAACCACAGGGACCCGCTCTCGTGGCCTCAGGAAAGGCCAGTCCCATGCGCGTTGCGCGGTGGTCTCTCGGGATTCCTCTCCCGTCGATGCCGGGGCCTAACACCTTGTGTGGAGTCGGTGCCGGAACCTGAGGATTCCTCTCCAGTGCTGACATGGATCTTGGGGTACTTCTGGACTCTCCCCAGGGGAAGTCAGTCCTCGTCTCGAGTGGGGGCATGCACGTGCGCTTTCCTCCTGAGCTGTAGCAGCAGTGTCACGCTTCCCTTCGCATGGATCAAGGGATCTGAGCCTTTCCCTCGAGGCTTTCTCACGAGGCTTTCCCACAGGGCTGTCCCACGTGCCACCGTGGTGTGAGTCGATCCTCGTCTTGAAAGTAGAGGCAGTGCAGGGAAAACAGGTTTCCCTGGAATGGACTGAGACATCTGGGGGACTCTGGGAATGGTGGCATGACCCTGGAGTTCCTCTCGCCTTTACTGTGGAGAGCGCCCCCTCTTGAGATGCGACGGAAATGCCGGGATTTCTTTCCCGACCACGCAGGGAAAGGATACTACCTCTCGAGCTAGGAGGCGGAAACGGGGCTCCTCTGGATGTGGGCGGGACTCTCCTGCTTCCTCTCGAGTGGAGACAGGTATGTCGGGGAACTTCTTGAGTTGCAGCCAGGGTGTAAAGTTCCCTTTGGAAGTTCCAGAGGTTAGGTGTGATTAGCCTCGAGACGCCTCAGCGGAAATGGGCCTCATCTCGCCTGAAGGGAGAACCTCCTGGATTTTCTATAGTTGCGGCAGGTGCTCTCGACTTACGACGGGGACCTCAGGGACCCGCTCTGGTGGCCTCAGGAAAGGCCAGTCCTCATGGGAGTTGCCTCGGGGCCTCTCGGGATTCCTCTCCCGTCGATACCGGGGCCTAAGACCTTGTGTGGAGTCAGTGCCGGAACCTGAGGATTCCTCTCCAATGCTGACATGGATATTGGGTTACTTCTGGAGTCTCCCCAGGGGAGTCAGTCCTCGTCTCGAGTGGGGGCGTGGACGTGCGCTTTCATCCCGAACTGCAGCAGCAGTGTCACGGCTTCCCTTCGCATGGATCAAGGGTCTGTGGCTTTCCCTCGAGGCTTTACCACGAGGCTTTCCCACGAGGCTTTCCCACAGGGCTGTCCCACGTGCCACCGAGGTGTGAGTCGATCCCCAGCTTGAAAGTCGAGGCAGTGCCAGGAAAACAGGCTTCCCTGGAATGGACTGAGACATCTGGGGAATCTGGGCATGGTGGAACGACCCTGGAGTTCCCCTCGCCTTTCCTGTCGAGAGCGCCCCTCCTCAGATGCGACGCGGAAGGGCGTTAATTCTTTCCGGACCACGCAGGGAAAGGATCCCTCCTCTCGAGCTAGGAGGCGGAAACGGGGCTCCTCTGGATGTGGCGGGACTCTTGTGCTTCCTCTCGAGTGGAGACGGGGATGTCGGGGGACTTCTTGAGTTGCAGCAAGGGTGTGAAGGACCCTTTGGAAGTTCCAGAGGCTAGGTGTGATTAGCCTTGAGACGACTCATTGGAAATGGGCCTCATCTGGCCTGGAGGGGAGAACCTCCTGGGTTTTCTTGAGTTGCGGCTGGTGCTCTCGACTGACGACGGGGACATCTGCGGACCCGCTCTGGTGGCCTCAGGAAAGGCCAGTCCCCATGCGTGTTGCTCGGGGCCTCTCGGGATTCCTCTCCCGTCGATGCGGGGCCTAAGACCTTGTGTGGAGTCGGTGCCGGACACTGAGGATTCCCTCTCCAGTGCTGACATGGATCTTGGGGTACTTCTGAGGTCTCCCCAGGGGAGTCAGTCCTCGTCTCGAGGGGAGGCATGCACGTGCGATTTCCTCCCGAGCTGTAGCAGCAGTGTCACACTTCCCTTCGCGTGGATCAAGGGATCTGTTGGCTTTCCCTCGAGGCTTTCACACGAGGCTTTCCCAAGAGGCTTTCCCACAGGGCTGTCCCACGTGCCACCATGGTGTGAGTCGATCCTCGGCTAGAAAGTCGAGGCAGTGCAGGGAAACAGGTTTCCCTGGAATGGACTGAGACATCTGGGGGACTCTGGCGAATGGTGGCACGACACTGGAGTTCCTCTCGCCTTTCCTGTGGAGAGCGCCTCCTCTTGAATTGCGACGGGAACGCGGGGAATTCTTTCCAGACCAGGCACGGAATGGATCCCTCCTCTGGAGCTATGAGGCAGAAATGGGGCTCCTCTGGATGTGGGCGGGACTATCGGGCTTCCTCTCGAGTGGAGACGGGTATGTCGGGGAACTTCTTGAGTTGCAGCAAGGGTGTGAAAGATCCTTGGAAGTTCCAGAGGTTAGTTGTGATTACCCTCGAGACGCCTCAGCGGAAATGGGCCTCATCTCGCCTGGAGGGGAGAACCTCCAGGATTTTCTCGAGTTGTGGCAGTTGCTCTCGACTTACGATGGGGACCACAGGGACCCGCTCTGGTGGTCTCAGGAAAGGCCAGTCCCCACGTGAGTTGCTCGGGGGCCTCTCGGGATTCCTCTGCCGTCGCTGCCGGGGCCTAAGATCTTGCGGAGAGTCGGTGCCGGAACCTGAGGATTCCTCTCCAGTGCTGACATGGACCTTGGGGTACTTCTGGAGTCTCCCCAGGGGAGTCAGTCCTCCTCAGAGTGGGGGCATGCACGTGCACTTTCCTCCCGAGCTGTAGCAGCAGTGTAACGCTTCCCTTCCCGTGGAACAAGGGATCTGTGGCATTCCCTCGTGGCTTTACCACGAGGCTTTCCCACGAGGCTTTCCCACAGGGCTGTCCCACGTTCCACCGTGGTGTGAGTCGATCCTCGGCTTTAAAGTCGAAGCAGTGCAGGGAAAACAGGTTTCCCTGGAATGGACTGACACATCTGGGGGTCTCTGGGAATTGTGGCAGGACAATGGAGTTCCTCTCACCTTTCTTGTGGAGAGCGCCTCCTCTTGAGATGCGACGGGAATGCCGGGAATTCTTTCCCGACCACGCAGGGAAAGGATCCCTCCTCTCGAGCTAGCAGGCGGAAACGGGGCGACTCTGGATATGGGCGGGACTCTCGGATTCCTCTTGAGTGGAGACGGGTATGTCGGGGAACTTCTTGAGTTGCAGCAATAGTGTGAAGGACCCTTTGGAAGTCCCAGAGTTAAAGTGTGATTAACCCCTAGTTGCCTCAGCCGAAATGGGCCTCATCTCGCCTGGAGGGGAGAACCTCCTGGATTTTCTCGAGCTGTGGCAGGTGCTCTCGACTTACGATGGGGACCTCAGGGATCCGCTCTGGTGGCCTCAGGAAAGGCCAGTTCCCATGCGAGTGTTCGGGGCCTCTCGGGGCCTCTCCGGTTTCCTCTCCCGTCGATGCTGGGGCCTAAAACCTTGTGTGGAGTCAGGTGCCGGAACCTGAGGATTCCTCTCCAGTGCTGACATGGATCTTGGGGTACTTCTGGATTCTCCCCAGGGGAGTCAGTCCTCGTCTCGAGTGGGGGCATGCACGTGCGCTTTCCTCCCGAGCTGAGGCAGCAGTGTCACGCTTCCCTTCGCGTGGAACGAGGGATCTGGGGCATTCCCTCGAGGCTTTCCACAAGGCTTTCCCACGAGGCTTTCCCACAGGGCTGTCCCACGTGCCACCGTGGTGTGAGTCGATCCTCGGCTTGAAAGTCGAGGCAGTGCAGGGAAAACTGGTTTCCCTGGAATGGACTGAGGCATCTGAGGGACTCTGGGAATGGTGGCACGACGCTGGAGTTACTCTCGCCTTTCCTGTGGAGAGCACCTCCCCTTGAGATGCGACGGGAATGGCAGGAATTCTTTCCCGAGCATGGAGGGAAAGGATCCCTCCTCTCGAGCTAGGAGGCGGAAAAGGGGCTCCTATGGTTTTGGGCGGGACTCTCGTTTTTCCTCTCAAGTGGAGACGGGTATGTCGGGGAACTTCTTGAACTGCAGCAAGGGTGGAAGGACCCTGTGGAAATTACAGAGGTTAGGTGTGATTAGCCTCGAGATGCCTCAGTGGAAATGGGCCTCATCTTGATTGGAGGGGAGAACCTCCTGGATTTTCTCGAGTTGCGACAGGTGCTCTCGACTTACGACGGGGACCTCAGAGACCTCCTCTGGTGGCCTCAGGAAAGGCCTGTCCACTTACGAGTTGCGCGGGAGCCTCGCGGGGTTCCTCTCCCGTCGATGCCAGGGCCTAAGACCTTGTGTGGAGTCGGTGCCGGAACCTGAGGATTCCTCTCCAGTGCTGACATGGATCTTGGAGTACTTCTGGTGTCTCCCCAGGGAAATCAGTCCTCGTCTCGAGTGGGGCATGCACGTGCGCTTTCCTCCCAAGCTGTAGCAGCAGTGTTGCGCTTCCCTTCGCGTGGATCAAGGGATCTGTGGCTTTCCCAGGAGGCTTTCCCACGAATCTTTCCCACAGGGCTCTCCCCGAGCTACCGTGGTGTGAGTCGATCCTCGGTTTGAAAGTCGAGGCAGTGCAGGGAAAACAGGTTTCCCTGGAAATGGACTGAGACATCTGGGGGACTCTGGGAATGGTGGCACGACCCTTGAGTTTCTCTCGCCTTTCCTGTTGGGAGCGCCTCCTCTTGAGATGCGACGGGAATGCGGGAATTCTTTCCCCACCACGCAGGGAAAGGATCCCTCCTCTCGAGCTAGGAGGCTGAAACGGGGCTCCTCTGGATGTGGGCGGAACTCTCGTGCTTCCTCTCGAGTCCAGACGGGTTTGTCGGGGAACTTCTTGAGTTGCAGCAAGGGTGTGAAGGACCCTTTGAAAGTTCCAGAGGTTAGGTGTGATTAGCCTCGAAACGCCTCAGCGGAAATGGGCCTCATCTGGCCTGAAGGGGAGAACCTCCTGGATTTTCTCGAGTTGCGGCAGGTGCTCTCGACTTACAACGGGGACCTCAGGGACCTGCTCTGGTGGCCTCAGGAAAGGAGAGTCCCCATGCGAGTTGCTCGGGGGCCTCTCGGGATTCTACTCCCGTCGATGCCGGGGCCTCAGAACTTGTGTGGAGTCTGTGCCGGAACCTGAGGATTCCTCTCCAGTGCTGACATGGATATTGGGGTAATTCTGGAGTCTCCCGCAGGGAGTCCGTCCTCATCTCGAGTGGGGGCATGCACGTGCGCTTTCCTCCCGAGCTGTAGCAGCAGTGTCACGCTTCCCTTCGCGTGGATCAAGGGATCTGTGGCTTTCCCTCGAGGCTTTCCCACGAGGCTTTCCCACGAATCTTTCCCACAGGGCTCTCCCACGTGCCACCTTGCTGTGAGTCGATCCTCGGCTTGAAAAGTCGAGGCAGTGCAGGGAAAACAGGTTTCCCTGGAATGTACTGAAACATCTGGGTGTTCTGGGAATGGTAGCACGACCCTGGAGTTCCTCTCGCCTTTCCTTTGGTGAGCGCCTCCTCTTGAGATGCGACGGGAACGCCGGGATTCGTTCCCGACCACGCAGGGGAAGTATCCCTCTCTCGATCTAGGAGGCGGAAAAGGGGCTCCTTTGGATGTGGGCGGGACTCTCGTGCTTCCTCTCGAGTGGAGACGGGTATGTCGGGGAACTTCTTGAGTTGCAGCAAGGGTGTGAAGGACCCTTTGGAAGTTCCAGAGGTTAGGTGTGATTAGCCTCGAGACGCCTCAGCGGAAACGGGCCTCATCTCGCCTGGAGGGGAGAACCTCCTGGAATTTCTCGAGTTGCGGCAGGTGCTCTCGACTTACGACGAGGGCCTCAGGGACCCGCTCTGGTAGCCTCAGGAAAGGCCAGTCCCCATGCAAGTTCTTGGGGGCCTCTCGCGATTCCTCTCTCGTCGATGCTGGGGTTAAGACCTTGTGTGGACTCAGTGCCAGAACCTGAGGATTCCTCTCCAGTGCCGACATGGATCTTGGGGTACTTGTGGAGTATCCCCAGGGGAGTCAGTCCTCGTCTCGAGAGGGAGCATGCACGTGCGATTTCCTCCCGAGCTGTAGCAGCAGTGTCAGGCTTCCCTTCCCGAGGATCAAGGGATTTGTGTCTTTCCCTCGAGGCTTTCCCAAGAGGCTTTCCCACGAGGCTTTCCCACAGGGCTGTCCCACGTGCCACCGTGGTGTGAGTCGATCCTCGGCTTGAAAGTCGAGGCAATGCAGGGAAAACAGGTTTCCCTGGAATGGACTGAGACATCCGGGGGACTCTGGGAATGGTGGCACGACCCTGGAGTTCCTCTCGCCTTTCCTGTGGAGAGCGCCTCCTCTTGAGATGCGACGGGAACACCGGGAATTCTTTCCCGACCACGCAGGGAAAGGATCCCTCCTCCTGGGCTAGGAGGTGGAAACGCGGCTCCTCTGGTTGTGGGCGGGACTCTCGTGCTTCCTCTCGAGTGGAGACGGGTATGTCGGGGAACTTCTTGAGTTGCAGCAAGGGTGTGAAGGACCCATTGGAAGTTCCAGAGGTTAGGTGTGATTAGCTTCGAGATGCCTCAGTGGAAATGGGCCTCATTTCGCCTGGAGGGGAGAACCTCCTGTATTTTCTCGAGTTGCAGCAGGTGCTCTAGACTTACGACGGGGACATCAGGGACCTGTTCTGGTGGCCTCATGAAAGGCCAGTCCCCATGAGAGTTGCTCTTGGGACTCTCGGGATTCCTCTCCCGTAGATGCCGGGGCCTAAGACCATCTGTGGAGTCGGTGCCGGAACCTGAGGATTCCTCTCGAGTGCTGACTTGGATCTTTGAGTACTTCTGGAGTCTCCCCAGTGGAGTCAGTCCTCGTCTCGAGTGGGGGCATGCACGTGCGCTTTCCTCCCGATCTGTAGCAGCAGTGTCGCGCTTTCCTTCGCGTGGATCAAGGGATCTGTGGCTTTCCCTCGAGGCTTTCCCACGAGGCTTTCCAACGAGGCTTTCCCACAGGGCTGTCCCACGTGCCACCGTGGTTTGAGTCGATCCTCGGCTTGAAAGTCGAGGCAGTGCAGGGAAAACAGGTTTCCCTAAATGGACTGAGACATCTGGGGGACTCTGGGAATGGTGGCACGACCCTGGAGTACATCTCGCCCTTCCTGTGGAGAGCCCCTCCCCTTGACATGCGACGGGAACGCCGGGAATTCTTTTCAGACCACGCAGGGAAAGGATCCCTGCTCTCGAGCTAGGAGGCGGAAACGGGGCTCCTAGGATGAGGGAGGGACTCTCCTGATTCCTCTCGAGTGGAGATGGGTATGTCGGGCAACTTCTTGAGTTGCAACAAGGGTGTGAAGGACCCTTTGTTAGTTCCAGAGGTTAGGTGTGATTAGCCTCGAGACGCCTCAGCGGAAATGGGCCTCATCTCGCCTGGAGGGGAGAACCTCCTGGATTTTTCTCGAGTTGCGGCAGGTGCTCTCGACTTACGATGGGGACCTCAGCGACCCGCTCTGGTGGATTCAGGAAAGGCCAGTCCCCATGCGAGTTGCTCGGGGACCTCTCGGGATTCCACTCCCGTAGATGCCGGGGCCTATATCCTTGTGTGGAGTCACTGCCGGAACCTGAGGATTTCTCTCCAGTGCTGACCTGGATTTGGGGTACTTCTGGAGTCTCCCCAGGTGAGTCAGTCCTCAACTCGAGTGGGGGCATGCACGTGCGCCTTTCCTCTCGAGCTGTAGCAGCAGTGTCACGCTTCCCATTTGCGTGGATCAAGGGATCTGTGGCTTTCCCTCGAGGCTTTCCCACGAAGGCATTCCCACGAGGCTTTCCCACAGGGCTGACCCACGTGCCACCGGTGGTGTGAGTCGATCCTTTGCTTGAAAGTCGAGGCAGTGCAGGGAAAACATGTTTCCCTGGAATGGATTGAGACATCTGGGGGACTCTGGGAATGGTGGCACGACCCTGCAGTTCCTCTCCCCTTTCCTTTGGAGAGCGCCTCCTCTTGAGATGCGATGGGAATGCCGGGAATTCTTTCCCGACCCAAGCAGGGAAAGGATCCGTCCTCTCGAACTACGAGCCGGAAACGGAGCTCCTCTGGATGTGGCCGGAACCCTCGTGCTTCCTCTTGAGTGGAGACGGGTATGTCGGGGAACTTCTTGAGATGCAGCATGGCTGTGAAAGACTCTTTTGGAAGTTCCAGAGGTCAAGTGTGATTAGCCTCGAGAACACCTCAGTGGAAACGGGCCTCATCTCGCCTGCAGGGGAGAACCTCCTGGATTTTACCGAGTTGCCGGCAGGTCCTCTCGACTTACGACGGGGACCTCAGGACCCGCTCTTGTGGCTTCAAGAAAGGCCAGTCCCCTTGTGAGTTGCTCGGGGACTCACGGGATTCCTCTCCTGTCGATGCCGGGGGCCTAAGTCCTTATGTGGGGTCGGTGCCGGAACCTGAGGATTCCTCTCCAGTGCGGTCATGGATCTTGCGGAACTTCTGGAGTATCCCCAGGGGAGTCAGTCCACGTCTCGAGTCGGGGCATGCATGTGCGCTTTCCTCCCGAGCTGTAGCAGCAGTGTCACGATTCCCTTCGCTTGGATCAAGGGATCTTTGGCTTTCCCTCGAAGCTTTCCCACGAGGCTTTCCCAAGAGGCTTTCCCACGAGGCTTTCCCACAGGGCTGTCCCACGTGCCACCGTGGTGTGAGTCGATCCTCGGCTTGAAAAGTCGTGGCAGTGCAGGGAAAACAGGTTTCCCTGGAAGGTTCGGAGATATCTGGTTGTCTCTGGGAATGGTGGCACGACCCTAGAGTTCCTCTCGCCTTTCCTGTGGAGAGTGCCTCCTCTTGAGATGCGAAGGGAACGCCGGGAATTCTTTCCCGACCACGCAGGGAAAGGATCCCTCGTCTCAAGCTAGGAGGCGGAAACGGGGCTCCTCTTGGATGTGGCGGGACTCTCGTGCTTCCTCATCGAGTGGAGACGGGTATGTCGGGGAACTTCTTGAGTTGCAGCAAGGGTGTGAAGGACCCTTTGGAAGTTCCAGAGGTTAGTGTGTGATTAGCCTCGAGACGCCTCAGCGGAAATGGGCCTCATCTCGCCTGGAGGTGATAAACTCCTGGATTTTCTCGAGTTGCGGCAGGTGCTCTCGACTTACGACGGGGACCTCAGGGACCCGCTCTGGTGGCCTCAGGAAAGGCCCGTCCCCATGCGAGTTGCTCGGGTGCCTCTCGGGATTCCTCTCCCGTCTATGCCGGGCCTAAGATCTTGTGTAGAGTCGATTCCGGAACCTGAGCATTCCTCTCCAGTGCTGACATGGATCTTGGGGTACTTCTGAAGTCTCCCCAGTGGAGTCAGTCCTCGTCTGGAGTCAGCAGTCTGGAGTGGCGCATGCACTGCGCTTTCCTCCC